>NW_019737394.1:1395262-1413809 GCF_002891405.2 Cryptotermes secundus
AGTTTTCATGAGGTGTACTACTTGTTATTGAACTGTATTTCTATGTGGTTCCATACTTTTCTTCTTTTTTCCCCCCCTGCCACTACAGCCCCAGTGGGCCTAGGCCTACCTCCATGAACTTCTCCCTTCACTTCGGTTTTTCTAGATCTTGGACATTCGGTAGGACTCCTTAGGCGGGTGATCAGCTCGTCGCAAGGCCTCTACCTGCAGACAAACACAGAAAAACGCACACACACAAACTAAACATTCATGCCCTGAGTGGGATTCGAACCCACGATCAAGGTTTCCAAGCGAGCGAAGACAGTACATGCCTTAGACCGCTCGGCTACCGTGACCGGCGTGGATCCATATTAGTGATCATTAATTCAAGTTTCGTTAAATTTCCGGTGTTTCGTTATATTTTTAATATTATTCATAAAATGTAAAACGTTACATTTTTCTCGTTTATTTAGTTGTATCGTATAGCAGAGAGGATGTTCTGTGAGTCTGCGTTGCTTTTTCCTTTTTTCTGAAAACAGATTGTTGTTGTTGTTCTAATGTGGTTGAATTTTGAGTGATGTACAGTCTTATGGTGTGGTGTAAATGGTTGCTAGCGTATTATGTGGATTTGTTTTCGCTTGTGATTGGTGCTAAGTAGTATGTAATATGTGAAGCTCTATACTTGAATGGGGACTTCCTGCTCTCCATTCATAGATCACACCTGCTTCCGGTTACGGGTATGTCCCGCCTGAAGCCCAAACCCCGGAACGTCACAAAATGTGTCTGAAACGGAAACTCGTCTGCACTGAAGATAAACGCATTTGAAGGTCATTCACTTGCTGCCCTTACCTGAATATTTCAGTCAATATACACAGCGTGTTAACACAAACTGAGGTCCATTATTCTGCTTGTTACTATTACCAAAGGACATATATCAGTTAATGTATACAGGTATTGATACCGTAGCGTGTACAGCCGTTGCTACGCAACAATCACGAGATCAGCGGTTATATCAGACCCGTTTCTGGGCAACGGCTCGATAAACATGTTCACGCGGAAGAAAAACGGTTAGCATACGACAATGAACAGTGTTTCCTATGCAGTCCGTGCCGAGGAGTTATAAAGAACAGAACTGGAGCAACCAAGTCAGATGATAGTTGGCAGGCAGTACTGTACGGGACTTGAGCACGGAAGCAGAGGAACAGCCATTATCAGAAGCCGTTACCAGGAAACTTCCGGAGAAGATAGTGCAGGCTGTAGAAGACTTTGTCTGCAGCAGCGATTTTTAACGCGTGGAGATTAGCGATGGAGCTGTAACTACTTGTCGTAGTTAGGAGTTGTATGTATAAGGTGCCAATAAATCGAGTCACCAATCCAAACCCCGTTATGGTCACTCAAATAGGTGACAATATATACTGAGTTCCATTCTTTTTCTGCTCTTACCAGAATATTTCAATGAATACATAGAACATTAATAATTTAAATGGTCATTAATTTGCTACTTTCACCAGAATACTTCAATTAACGTATACAGAGCATTAATACTTTTGAAGGCCATTAATACAGCATTTCAATTAATTTAGACAGATTACCAATACTTCCCCCCGGAGTTAAAATATTTCAGAAAATTAGCGTAATCCATTAAATTGTGACATTTGCAAGCCCACTATACCAGGGTGAGGGGTTGAAGCACAGACCTAGCAACCAGCATTTCTAGACACCCGTAAACGATCGCCAACTATCAAATTGTTGTAGGTACTCGGTTTTAGTCTCGACCCGTATAACATCTATCAAGACTGAAGTATTTCAAGGGTTTCGTCAGTCCCTCCAGACAAATGGCTGAATAGCAGGCGACGACCGCTTCCTTTCAAACATTTTCCAATCAATTATTCAACGATCATTCTACCATTCGAGGCTGCATGATCTGACATACTGAGAGCGACGTAGAGTAGATAACCATTGCTAGTTAAATATGGCGACAATATTTTAAACAACACTTGTTGTACACCTCGCAAAGTAAGTGTGATGGAAACAAATGTAGTCTTTGTACACATATAATCGCAATGACACACACGAGATATTATTAGTCTATTAGTCACTGCCGATGGGTTTGAAGGCAGTGACACGCACGTCACTTCTGTGAGCACATGTGTACTATTAATATTCTGCAGGCCAACCCACGTAACAGGAACCGACCGAGCTCATCTGTGCGGACGGGGCGTCGTCACCAGAGACAGTCCGTCACACAGAAGTCTTCACACACCGCCGGCCACCTATGACGATGTCAGTAAACACGATTAAGTTATACGCTCGTAACAATGATGGCACTTTAGTTTCATTTAGCGGGCAACTTATAGAAACTTAAAATACTGAAGTTGTACCAGAATCAGATGGAAGCACGAGTGATTAGCGGTGAATTGGAAAGGGTTTAGAAGGAAGCGTTCGTGACGTAATCGAGGCACTGACCTGGAATTTGTCTGGAAACACTGACTCAAGTTAATCAGTGTCCCTTCCCGCGAATCGAGCACAGAACNATGGAAACACTGAGGTTAAGCACGATAATCTTGACTCAAGTTAATCAGTGTCCCTTCCCGCGAATCGAGCACAGAACTTCAAGTATTTAAATGTAAAATATTACCACTACACCAATCCATTCAATCGTGGGTCAAATACGGTATAGGTTCTGCCACCTCAGCTGTTCGCAGATGCTTCATTGTTCAAGCTTTATATGAAGGTAGAAGTAGCAAAGATTCAATTTTTGAGAGGCACAAAATTTACTGCTAACTTTCAAGTAAAACAATATTTTACAACAGGCAGTTGGTCACCGGCTTCCCACTGCGGCGGTCCGTAATCGATCCTAGGTCAGGCAATGTAGAATTTGTTGCGGACAAACTAGCACTGGGGTAGGTTTCCTCCGAGCATTTCGGTTTCCCCTGCCAATTCTCATTCCACAGACTGATCCACATTCATCATCTGTCATCCGGGGCTGATACAATAGGCGAAATATTGGCCAACGTACCAAGTGGACTCAGTCTAACTCCATCCGACGAAATTAAAGAAAAAGAAACATGACAGAATTCAACTCAATTTAATAAAGGGGTAAATAAGAACTAAAAGTTTGTGACGATGGCACATTATTACAAGTATTAAGCTTTTGGACATCCATCGTCTTGTCTACACGTATATCTAAAACAGGGCGGTTTTCAGATACAGACAAGATGATGGATAATGTCAAAAAAAAAATACTTGTAATAAAGGGGTAGTATTTGCAGCTTAGCTGAAATGTGTTTACAGAGCCTTTGCCTAGCAATGAAATGTGGGATATACTTTACGAAGCCTTTGCCTTGCCACGATACGCGGATATACATACAGACAGACTGATGGGAGGAATTTATGAAGAACGTCGTTGAGATGGTTCAAAGTGCCATTATATACATACCAAGTTTCATAAAGTCTGGATGAGGTATTCAAAAGTTGATGGGAAAGATACGCAGACACACAGACTGATTGCCGATTAAATAAACCTACTTTCATTTCTTCCAAAATAAGTAAAGTAGGCTAAAAATACTGTCCGAAAGGTGGGCCTACAAAATCATTAAATTCCTGCGTAGAAGTCGAATTATGTGAAGTTAAATACAGACATTAAATGGTAAAAACAGGGAAACAAATTATATTTGTAAGGTACTGCAAATTCTGCGCATTATACAAAAGCATAGCCAGCCGTACGTCGTTTGAAATCCGTCTTGAAAAGGAAGTTAGAAGAACGGAAGTTAAAAGTCGAGATACAGATTCTCAGAAGACTACCTGACAATGACGTCACAATACTGAATGCGATGTTCCATTTCACTTTATACATTGACAGTGATTTATGTCCAAAAACATCGACCAACTAAATTTTAACACTCGCTGACAAATCAACTGGAAGCCTCGGCATTTCTTGCTTCTGCACATGGTGCGCCTAACGGAATTATATTTCAAGTCGAGATTTGTAAAATTCCGTTATTTCTTATTTATTTTCCAGTTTTTTTGTTCTTGTTTCTATGTGCCAAGTCCCTCTTCCTTTCCGTCCCCCTAGCCTTCCGAGAACCATCACTTTTTAAATTATGTTCCCCTTTTCTCCATGTGTAGGCCGGTTATTTGAAATATTGTAGCTTGTAAACCCGTTGCTGGGACAGCGGATTCTTAATAAATGGGGTTACGCAGCCCGTTTATGGGCATGAATCCAGTAAACACATTCCCATGGCAATGGACATGAGCGCAACAGAAGAATGGTATTTTCTGTATGGTCCGGGCCGAGATCTTATAACCAGGAGAGATGGAACATTGAGTTCAGTTGTGGGATACTCGCAGAACAGTAACGACATGAGCTCAGTGAAGAATATCTACTGTTGAGAGCTGTTACCAAGCAACGACTAGTGAAGACACTGCAGGCTGGAGAAGATTTAGCGTGTAGTGATTTGTAAAGTGTGGAAATCAGCGATAGTGTTATAGTTATTTGCAGTTACGACCTATAAGTAATCAATAAATCTCTTCACCAATCCACACCCCATCTATAGTCACACAGAAACACTTGAAAATATTAAGGGCACAATTTCAACCGCCGTTACTGTCTGTCCGCTCCTGATGCAACATGCTCTTTGTGCCTATCCTATGTAAGCTTCCCTGCGTAAATCGCACGTCCGCTGATATTCCCTGCGCGGCCATATTCTCTGTTTTATTGCAACTCCCGTTGAGAATTAGACTGGAAGTCTCATAATTTGACACAAGTTTTATCTACACCTCTTCTCTCCCTAATTACTGTCCAGTACTGCATGTTATCAAATGACGTGTTGAAGGCGACATTTAATGCCATCTCCCACCAGTAACACGCACAAATAATCAATCCTAAACCGTCTCATTTATGCAGTATATTACATTTCACATGTCTACATCAAAATATTGTCACGTAGGGGTGGCTGTAGACGGGGTTTGGATTGGTCGTAATTACAAATGACTGTATCATTATCGCTATTTTCGCACTCGAGAGTTAACTGGAGCTTACAGTCTGGTGTTCTCAGTCTGTTACTAGATGTTTCCTCGCATAGGCTCCAACAGTGGCTATTCCTATACCTCCGAGCTCAAGTCTTCTCTTCACAGACTCCCGTACAGACTTGAACTATCCACTAAGTTCCAATCCTCCCAGATATAACAACTTGATATGGAGCACGTAGAAAACATAACCCTTCTACTGCTGTAGTCCAACTGTTATATTATTGAAAATATGCTGCATAGCAATGGGAACGTATTTACCGAGCCGTTGCATAACAGCAGCTGTACACCCTACAATATTATGAGTACTCACACTAAATTTCATACGCTGAAACAAAGGACTGCTCGCTCGTCGGTAACATATTAGTTAACATAGGTTCATGCAACGTGTTAACGCTTGGCAGTTCGTTGCCATGGTAGCCTAAAATTTCGTGATGTCTACGATAATTCTCGTGCTTGTGAAACTTCATGTTGACAGGAAGATAATAAAATTACCAACAATAGAGACATTTAGAAAATCCATTTTTATACATACGAATTTAGTGAGCTACATGTGAGAACGGCCGGTCACGGTAGCCGAGCGGTCTAAGGCATGTACTGTCTTCACTCGCTTGGAAACCGGGATCGTGGGTTCGAATCCCACTCAAGGCATGGATGTTTAGTTTGTGTGTGTGTGCGTTTTTCTGTGTTTGTGTACAGGTAGAGGCTTTGCGACGAGCTGATCACCCGCCCAAGGAGTCCTACCGTATGCGTAAGATCTAGAAACACCGAAGTGAACGGAGAAGTTCATGGAGGTACGCCTAGGCCCACTGGGGCTGTAGTGCCAAGGAAAAAAAATTGAGAAGGGGCTGAAGAAAACCGCATTTTTCCAAACTTGTGTTCAGACATATTATTTGTGATATTTTTTTTTTGCAAAGTTTAATAACCCTTGCAAAAATGTCCCCGAAGTAAAAGCCGCAAAAAGACAGCCATAAGAGAATAAAAATAACCGTAGAAATGAAACGTAAAATCATCGAAAAGCGAGAACGAGGTGTGAGCGTGGCTGAGCTAGCACGCACATACAATCGGTTTACATTTGTGAGAAGGCGAAAGTGATTTTCGCCGACCTCGTCCTTAACAAGGTATATATAATTTTCTTTGAATAAACGTTATATATAATTTTTTTTTTTACTTTTTTCGGCATGGAACGCATTATCGTATTTTACATTAATTTATTTACATGGAAAAAATTGTTTCGCTTAACAAGTGTTTCGCATTACGAGTAAGATTCTGGAACGAATTATGCTCGTTAAGCGAGGTTCCACTAGTTGTGTTTTTAACTAGTGCCACTTTTTAGCCATGTAGCAAAGAGTGAACATCAAATTTTGTGTTAATTTGGGTAAAACTCCAACAGGAAGTTATGTTGCAGACTGTCTGTGGTGATGGAGCCTCAAGCCGAAGAATTTTATCTGTATAGTTTAAACGATTTAAAGACGGGCGTGAGGATCTTCAGATGATCCAAGTAGCGGGCGTCCTTCAAACTCTCGAAATACAGATACAGTCGCAAATGTCCATGAAATGACGGCACGAAATCGTCGAAGGACTCTCAGAATGATGTCGGATGAATTAAACGCCAAGAAGGATATGATCCCCCAAATCCTTCGTGAAGATTTACGGAAGAGGAAGATGTGTACGGACTCACGGATGCGCAGACGCAACAGAGATTCACATCACGCCAAGGCCTCATCCAGACATGTCAAGACAATCACAATTCTCTTGATTGCATTTTCTTTCGTAAGCTGAAAAAGAGTTTTCAGGATGTCGAAGCCATTAAGGAAACGTGACGTACGAACTGTTACTTTGGAGGCCTCTGTTGACTGTTAACAAAAAAAAAAAGTCTAAACCATTCGCATGGACTAGCGCACGCACCGACATTGCACAACAACATGTAAGAGCAAGGTGTAAGATTCCAAGTTTTCGCAGCGGTGACTATGAAGACGGCCGTCTTGTGGGATTTGGCGCTGTGTAGAGCTTGTGTTGAACCGACTTTTCGGAGGAACATCGGTTCACATAAGATCTAAGCGGTGCCACATCACAGAAGTAGGCATTCTTCAACATAAGAGCAAGCTTTACCATTTTATACTTCAGATATGTTTTCTCCTGTGGTTTATAACTGTTTCACATTGTTTCTGATATCATGATCCTTAAATAGTAAATGTTTAATTATGTATAACTCAGGGTTCTTACTTTTGTGATACTGTGACCCCCCCCCCAAAAACATCAGCTAGTCATTTAGATTGCAGTTCTGCACATTGTTGTTGCACATCTTAATCAGACTGTACGGTGATAGCAGGAACCGACATATCTATACGGCCTCCATATACGTACATCAACACCCTATTAGTATAATGTTCGATACCCTATCACTAACAAAATTCTACCATTTTAACTTATTTTCACTGGCTCTACAGCCCCCTTGGACCCTGGCCTCTGATCTTTCAAGTTAATGATTATTTACAGACGGCAGGACTCCTTGGACGAGCGATCAGCTGGTCACATGGCCTCTACCTAAACACAGGACAACACAAACACAGAATAAACATATATACATACCAAACATCCATGCTTTGTGTGGGATTCGAACCCAAGATCCCAGCTTCCGAGCGAGTGAAGATAGTTCATGCCTTAGACCGCTCGGCTGCCATGACCGGCACCCTCTTAACTGCTGATGTGATTCTCTTATGAAAAACCATGTACCTAATTCATGATTCTCAGTTCTTTTTCCATACTTTGTTCGGTACCAGCTCTGTCCCATCTGACCTCCTGTACGCCAGCTAAACCTAATTTATATTTTGATATTTCTTTCAAAACTGCCCAGAGGAAACTTGGCCTATACAAGCTTCATACATTACAAGTACCAAATCTCATGTCGGCTGCTCGCGATTGCTTATTCAATATATTCACAGCTACTCTCCATGTCTGGAGGTCGCCTTCTCCATCCGCAACTCGAGGGCGCGCCATGCCGTGGTGACAAGGAACCCACCTAACACGGACCATACATGTATCTCACTCACTCGCTCATTCATGGAGCTGAGCCCTTCTTGAGAATCCGCCAATCGTGTAGCTAATCAAGAACTTAAAAAATGTTATGAACTCGAATGTTCATTACCCTGTACACAAGAGCCCTCCACTGGTCCTTATCCTGAGCCAGATCAATCCAATCCATACAATCCCATCCTATCTGTCTAAGATCCATTTTAATATTGTCCACCCACCTGCATCTTGGTCTTCCCAGTGTTCTATTTCCATCTGCCTTCCCCACCAATATCCTATATGCAGTCCTCTTCTTTCGCATTCGTGTTACATTCCCTGCCCACCTCATCCTCCTTGACTTGATCATTCTAATTATACTTGGAGAAGAGTACATGTTATGAAGCTCCTCATTATGCAGTTTTCTCCACCCTCCTGTCACTTCATCTCTCTTCAGTCCACATATTCTCCCCAACACCCTGTTCTAAAACACCCTAAGTCTATGTTCCTCCCTTAATGTCAGAGACCAAGTTTCACACCCATACAGAACCACAGACAGAATTATAGTTCTGCATATTCTAATTTTTATGTTTTTGGACAACAGACGAGAAGACAAAAGGTTCTGGACGGAATGGTAGCAAGCATTACCCGAGTTCAATCGCTTCTTAATTTCCTCCTGAATCAGGTTTTGATTTGTTATCGTTGTCCCCAAATATCTGAACTGTGTCACATTTTCAAAACTTCTGTTACCTATCTTTATGTCATGATTTTGTCCTGCATTTTGGTGACGAGACAGCTACATGTACTTAGTTTTCTCTGTGCTTACTTCTAGACCAAGTTCCTTACTAAGGTCAATTAAATTTCGCGTGTTTCTCTTTATGGTATTTGTATTATCACCCAGTAGATTCACATCATCAGCAAAGACAAACAGCTGATGAGTCACATTTAATTTGAGTCCTACCTGGTTTCCCTGGACCTTCCTAATGGCATATTCTAAACCAAAGATGAAAAGGAGTGGCGATAAAGCATCTCGTTGTTTTAGCCAATTCTGGATAGGGAAATTGTAAGACAAATGTTTACCTATACGGGCTTTACTATACGTTTCGTTTAAACATGTTTTAATCAGCCTAACTAGTTTCATATGTAACCCAAACTCTATGAGAATACTGTATAATACTTCCCTCCAAACTGAATCACAGGGTTTGTTGAAGTCTACATATAGCTGATGTACTGTCTCATCGTACTCCCATTTTTTCTCCACTATCTGAAGAATGCAAAAGATCTGTTCAGTAACCATATACAATTAATTATGTTACCCCTAATATCTGCTTGACTGTTTCCTGTTTTATGTGTTGTAAAATTAAGCGGACCCATAATTAGTAGTATTTTTTTCACATTGAAAGCATTCTATTTTAGTTTAAAAACGGTTTATTTTATTTGAAACTTTTAATCCACATCAATTTAATCCGGCAAATGTATTGATTTGCAAGTATGACTGCATAAAGGCCCTATACATTCCCAGTGCCACAACTGTGTACTGACGCTTTATTTTCAGCTCCATGACGTCATAGACAGGTTTTGTTAATTTAGCCGAACTATATTTCATAATTTAATTGTGTTCTATTTCCAGATGTTCCATTATTTTATTGTTATGTTTATGTCATGGGACTCTTTATGTTGCTTTTATCGTAAATCCCACTGATGCAAAGCTTTTGTATAGATTAACCTTTGTGACAAATTTTGGAACCTTAAAATTCACGTCAGAACTTTCTTGATTTTTTATTAAATTTATAAACTTAGTTTTAAATTATTCCGAGCAAATATTTGCGGTTTAGTGTTAGATCAATCTGCACTGCTTGCCTCTAGCTTCATTCCCTGGGTGAATTTTCTCACTTTTATTTCAACATTTCCATATTTATTACTAGCAATCACTCGCCTTTGTTGTCTCTACTAAAGGCAAATTACAGCAACAGGATTGTGTTTTGTTTGTTGAATCAGCTTAACGTGACGCTGGGTTAGCCCATCGGTTTCTCCTGCTTTTGCTTTCGTCACGTTATTTCCCCCACCGCGCCGCAAAGTACGTATTCGACTGCCGCCCCTAACATTCGATCTAAATGCCTTGTGGCATTCTGCGTTCCTATTATTAAAGTTTCCAAGTTACACTGTATCGGTTTCTCTAAAGTGTATTTTTCCCTATCTCCCGATGTTCTATCTTGGTGTTTAAGCTCAGTTCTTGAGAAATGACTGGATTCGACTACAGATTCTGTATATATTCTCTACTTTGTGTCGTACTATTATATTTCTATCGCTGTTGTGCAGGGGTATTAGCTGTATTCTCTTTAAATTACAATATAAATCATCAATCTTTCAATTTTATTTCAAGAGAACCTATCACACGTACACTTAAACGTTTATGACGATATATGTTAACATATTTATGGTGTTTTTGGACGTTAATCATAGTATTGCTTTTATTTAAACACAGTGTTTCGGAGACCGGATTCTGTCTCGGTCTTCAGGTGGAATCTATTCAGTTGGGCCCAATTAATAGAGCTAATCCCTATCTCCTACGTCTACCTAGTCTCTAGGTTCGGAGATAAGGACTAGCTCTATCGATTGGGCCTAATTTAGTAGGCTTTCACCGGAAGACGGAGATAGAATCCGGTCTCCGAAACGCTACATTTTAAATTATATACAGGACAGTGAAAAATGTCCAAAAGCTCAATAATTGGATACGCAAAAGGCAAAATATAAAAGTTGTCCTTGTGCTCAACTAATTATGCACTACACCATGAAGGCGTAAGGGGGAGTGGATGTACAGATCCACATTTTCTTGAACTTGGCACTAGTTGGAGGCGAGTGGTCAGCTTCACGCCCCAGCCGCTTTACCCACGGGAAAGAGTCTCCGGTACTCATTGTATAGGAGGCTGGGTGGGCCCCAGAGCCGGTCTGGACCACACGGAGAAGAGAAAATTCTTGCCCCTACCGGGACTCGTCCACCCCAAGCCAGTCGCTACACCGACTGTGCCCTCACGGCTCCAATCATATATGAAGGCTTACCTATTTATTCATTTACAGAGAGTTCTCCCTCAGTACTAAGTGGAAACATAACCCTCGTGTTCGTAACCTTGACACTAGATGGAGGGTAGTACTTACATACATCCCCCAGTACCCATTGGGCAGGAGGCTGGGTGGGACCCACATCCAGCCTCAACGCTGCGGATAAGGGAAATGTCCTTGCCCTACAAAAAAGTGGAAGCTCATCCCGAGCCCTCCAGGCCGCAGTGTGGGCATTAGGGGGAGGTACACGTGACGAATAATTTTGGGTTCTACGAGTAGATTTGATGATTGGGTTTACTGAACACTTCTTCACTATAGAGCTATCGCTAATCTCCACAATTCTCAAGGACACGCTCCATTCCCCTCCTCGAACTCTCAACTACCATTAAGTACAACACTCTCAAGATTACTGTAAGTATAACACGACTTGAGTACTTCAATTAATCAGCCGCCTTCTGAATTGTCTTCGAGTGACGGCTTCTCAGATGCGGACTGTCTGCAAACGACCTTCACTGTGCCATATAAACCATCAGCATGGACCCCATAGAAAACATATTATAGATGTGTTTAGAGTTTGCTGCGTATTGTTGTATGCATTACCCAGCAAAGGACTGTTTACCAAGAATCTGTCTACGCGGGACCGTGTTTATTGAGCCGTTGCCTAGCAGTGGAACGATACGTCACAATACTGAAATATTTAAGAATCTAATTTCCTTGTTTATTCTGCCACGTAAAATGTTTCTCTTTTATTCCTTGTTAGTTATTAGCCGTCTTATATGCAACTATTTTTTAAAACCTTTAAAAGTTTAAAATATTAAAATCTGTTCTGTGTCACTGATGTATGCACACGACACGTTTGAACCAACATTGGTCATCTTCAGGTATTTCCAAAGTGAATATCTTCAGAACGTCTACACACGACACAATAAGAGGAATACTCATCACCACAGGACACATGGGGCGAATAGACGAGGGCTTACCCCCAAAAACTTGAAAGTAGGAACGGAAGTATAGCAGTTGCATAACGACTTTTAGAGACAACTGAAGAGGGCCGATGTTGGTGGAAACATGTAATGTACATACACCAGTGTTGTAGTAGAGAAATTTAAATTTCAAAACTTTAGAAGGTTTTAGAAAGCAAGTTGCATGTAAGGCGGCTAAGAGCTGAAAGATAAAAAAGGCAAAGTTACCCCTGTAACAGGCCGTGGAAGCCCACAGGATTGTGAGACGTCGAGATTTGAATACTTTCTAGACAATCGGCTCACAGATGGCGGTGAGGTTATCAGCCATAGGCGCCGGTCGCCATTTGCCCCCTGGAAGATTCCTGGTACTTATTTCTGTTACAGGCTAAGTGGACCCCAGGGCCACACTGTAGCTGGAAGGATTAAGTCAACTGAAATATCCCATAACTTCATCGGGAATCGAAACTGCGACCTTCCAGATTAAAGCGTAGTGCCTCAACAAACTACGCTATCCCATGCCCGGCTAATAACTACAAAGGTAGAAATAGAGGGCGCTAATCATAAAAGTAAAACACGAATATGGTTTTATAATTCTTAAATCATGATGAAGGAAAACTAAAACAGTAAATCAACCTTTAATTTAGCTCCAGAGTTACGTCGGCAGGACTACAATGTGTCGATTTTTAATAATATTAACCTTCTCTAAACAGAGCCCAGTAGGCCTTCTGGGCAGTCATAACTCTGTGCCACGTTTATCATGGCGGCTTCATCGACAGAACACCGTGATCTGGTTTCTGTGGTCAGAGGGTGTGAAAGGTGGTTATGCTTTCTGAAAGGGATGGTAACTACATGGGCCATAGGAGGATTCATGAATGGGCAGACAGCTTTCAACGGAAGCCGGGATCCTTATTGATGTTCACAGTTATGGGTCGTAGTCGGTTGTAACTGCGGAGTTCAAGAAGCAAATCCATCAGCGTATCCGGAACAACCGAATAATGACAACTGATACAATTTTAATTTTAAATTAACATCAATTATTGAAATAACATTCAGAGAATGACTTATGAACAGGAAACCTAGTTGCAGAAATTAGACTTATCTCACTGCTTTGCAGCCGATCACAGTCGCCGCGCGGCCTAAGGCATGAATGTCGTCGCCCGCTTGAACACTGGAATTGTGGGTTCGAATCCCATTCAAGGCATGTCTACGTTTATACTGTGTTTGTGTGTAGGTAGTGGCCTTACGACGGGCTGCTCCATCGTTCAAGGAGTCCTAATGAATTGTCTTGCACTAAGAAACTGAAGTGAAAGAAGCATTTCACGAATATCCTATGCTCCAAGTGGGAGCAACTGGAATACACAGACATATGGACAGACGGACGGATAGACAGAGAGAGACAGACATAGATATATAGATAGAACACGCAATAGAGAAATAGATATTTTTTGTGCGGTCCGTGCCGGGGCTATATAACTAAGAATAGTAGTTCAGTTATTATTGTTGCACGCGGCTTTCAACCTTCCCATGTATACGATTGTGTTACAAATGTGTGCAGTCAACAACAAGCAGAAGTCACACAAAATCATGAGGATGAACATGTACGCGGTACAGGACAAGGTGAAACAAAGCACAGAAAATATAAGAGGCTTAAACTTGGCGGTAGTCAAGCTTACGACCGTTCAGGTGCTTAAGCTGCCGTTGTAGCATAAGATATGTAAGATAGACATGACCTGTTTTGCAGAGCCTGTACTGACAGAGGACTTGCATATAATGCAAAATGAAGAATTTTCAGTAACATGCTATATGTGCGATGCGTACACTTGACGAAAGGCCAGGCATATTTATAAGTGACAAACCCAACTTCTCGTTAGAGGGGGATGTCACATAAAGACTATGACCGCAAGGGTTCACTTGAAAAAGAAACTCTGGTCGTGGGTCTCGAGGGGTTGACGCCAAAACGAATTGATTGGCGGTAAACCGCCAATCGTAAAGTAACTCTGATTCTGCGTTGGTTGCGTTGGTTGAATCGGTTGATATTTGTAGTTATGAGAAGAAAGAAGCTGATAGCTGAAACCGGGGAGAGATCCAGAATCCAGCGGAGTGGGTACGGCCGATATCGAAAGCCGCTACCAAACAACGACCAGTGAGGACAGAAGATTTTGTGTGTTTTATACTTTCAGTGATCTTTGGGGTGTGTAACTCAGTTAGACTGCCATAGATATTCGTAGTTACGTTCTGTAGGTGTTCAATACATCCGATTGCCAAACCAAACCCCGTCTCTAGACACAATCACTTGAAAATATTTAAATATAATAACTCTTCTGAAAACATTTATTTCAGGACAGTATAAGGCTGCATGGTGAATGAGGAAATAGTTTCAATGCCTTTGAACGGATTTCTTTACTTATCTTCAAGTAACTATAAACTTAGATAAACAAATATACAGTGCGTTCAGATACGTCAATAACCAACAGAAAACGGCAACCGTTCCGACTTGCTGTGTAACTACGCTTACATAAGGCAGTGACATATATGCAGTTGCGATGATTGATATGATTCAGGCAACACTCACCTTCCGGCCGATGATGGTGATCTAAGTGCTGAGGCAGTCCCTCATGATGCAAGAGAGAGTCACGTCACGGCTCAATTAGCTGCGGGGTCATGGCGCAGGGAGGGCCAACCTGCCGGCAACAAATTCGAAATATATTTCTTGTGGTTTACTTCACAGCGCTACATAGTGACTAACGTTAAAATGATTGATGAATTATTAATGGAAAAGAATTTGTAACCAAGCGGTCGTATTATTATTGGGGTAGTATCACAGCTATTTGTCTCGAGAGACCAAGGGAGAACCACGGAAAAATTCAGTCAAAATATCTGAGGCCCAGGCAGAGATTAGAACGGAGCGCATCCGAATACAACTGTATAGTGCTGCCGCTATGCTAACCCACTTGGCATGAATGGAGGTGAAGCATGTTCGGCCTACGTAAGGGAGCGTAACAGAGAGAGGGTGTTCGAGAACCGGGTGCTGAGGAGAATATTTGGACTTCCCGAGAGAGAATCTCTATTGCAGTGAAAACTTCTTTTAAATGAAAGTGAAAACGCGGACTGAAAGTGTTTGAGAACAGGGACCTGTGGGGAATATCCATACAAATGGCAGGAGTTGTAGTGAGGCGGCGCCATAGCTCAAGTGGTTAGTTGCTGGCTTCCCACCGCGGAGGCCCGGGTTCGATCCCGGGGTCTGGTCAAGTGGGATTTGTGGTGCACAAAGTGGCGCTGGGGCGAGTTTTCTCCGAGTACTTCGGTTTCCCCTGCCAATCTTCATTCCACCAAATTCTCCATCATCATACGTGTAATTAGCCGGGACAGGCTACAATAGGCCAATCAGTGGCCGCCGTGCCGAGTGGACCCCAGTTGGACTCCACCGCCCATTAAGCAAATTAAAAAAAAAGGAGTTTAGTGACTTAAGATTCATCTTTCAACGTAAGCGATTACTATGGGCTGAATGTGTTTCAGAACAGAGCACCGTGGAAAACATATGTGTCAATGGAAGTGGAACTGCGGTGAGTTAACACTCATCTTCCAAACTATGCGGAAATTGTCTACTGAAAATGTTCCAGAACAGAGCACTGTGGAGAAAATCCATACCAATAGCATAGGAGCTGCAGTGAGTTAAAATTCATTTTCAAAACTAAGAGAAATTGTGAACTGAAAGTGTTTTAGAACACAGCACTGTGGAGAGGAATTGTAGTGAGTTAAAATATCTTCGAACATAAGTGGAGAATAAAACCTGAGGTTGTTACAGAACCTAGAGCGTTGGTAAACATTTAAATACTGTATTTCAGTAAATATAATTAGGGTAATGGAATGTAGAAGGATAAATTTGGCGACATATTCAGAATAAACATATGTGAGAAATATGTGTAAAATTTTATTCGAAACCCCTGAAATAAATTTTCAGGGATTATTTCAGAATTGTATTCGTTCGCCTTTTTTCTCAGGCTCCAACACAGTTTTTGTTTTTTTTTCAGTTTTTAGGAAATAAAAATTGAAAAAGATTTGCATGAGTTTAAAATTATGTTGGATTTGAAGTTCTCTCAGAGATCATCATGAAATCTGGGGCTTCTGTGTTAAAGTATCCCGCATTTTGGTCAGTCGACGTTTCGGATCTGGGCTTCTTGTTTGGTTTTTCTTTGAATCTGAAGAAAGACGAGACATATTCCTCCGGAATTTCTGGCTGTTTCCTAACTACACGGCTTCACAACCCAGAAGATTGAAGTCTAGAGGTTGAGAGTTGTTTATAATGCCATGGCCTGTCACGGTAGCCTAGCGGTCTAAGGCATGAACTGTCTTAGCTCGTTGGGAATCCGGGATCGTGGTTTCGAATCCCACATAAGGCATGTATGTTTGGTATGTGTCTAATCTGTACCTGTGTTGTTCTGTGTTTAGGTAGAGGCCTTGCGACGAACATATCGCTCGTCCAAGTAGTCCTGCCGTCTGTAAAACGAAGAAAAAAACCCTCGAAACCCTACGGTTGTAAGAAGAACGGATTAAGTAAGGAAGTAAGTATGTATAATGCCACGTGTAGGGTTGTACGCGTGGCGAACAATTGAGGGTTCTAGTTCGAATGATTGGATTTAGTAGAGCCTATCATAATCTCTCAAAAAGATGGAGCCCTCCCCACACTGGGGCCTGGATGTTCGGAAGTCCTGCAATGCCACCTTCTAAGATCGCTGGATTGGACGTAGCGGCCCAATTCGGTGGCCACCACGTTCACCGGACCTCACTTCGCTCGATTTCTTCCTCTGAGGTTACTTGAAAGACGGTGTGTTCGTGCCTCATGCTGGGAAGAACATGGTAAGAAACTGAATACAGATTGGATATTGTTCGTGCTACCAATTGTGCACATGTAGAGGTTTATTAGCGTGTCAAATAATTTTTTTGTGATGTTCTTGTATTTCCTGTAGCTTTATTTTGCTACCATTCATACTTTCTGTTCTAAGATTGATAAAATGCGGGAGGTTTGAACGGAACATCCTATATTTCGTACACCAAATCATTACTCTGCTGTCACTAGTTCACATATTAAGTGAAGAAATCGCTTCCTTTTGAACTATGTATTGATAGTTAGGGGATGGACAGGCAGGTACACCCGTTCCTTGTTAGAAACTTAAGTTGTTATTCCAAACATTATGGACAAATCTTCATCTATTCCCAATACAGCCTCCACAATTTTATTCATAACGGCCTCTACATTTTTATTTTCTCTTGTGTAAGGATGCATTGAGGCTCGTATTTTGACAAATTGACCGTCTTTCTTCAGATGAGCTGTCTGCCCTTTAACCCTTGTAGCAGACCCGTGTTGCTGACATGCCTTCACATTCGCATGTACACAGGGCACGTGTGAGCTTGTTTCATCTCCGAAACTGCTTAGATTAATTTAGTACTCGGACCTACACTATCAGAGACTTTATATTTGGGTCTTACTGTTCGATATAAACCTTACTTTCGGCTGTGGATGAGATTTTATTCAACTTACGGGTTCACAAGTGTAATACCCGTTGAAAATTCGACGGAAACCCCATTATTTGATAATGCAGCATGCAGAAACGTTTCCAAGTAATGTCTCTATAAACAACGGCAGTTGCTAGGTACTAACCTCAAAATCGAAGCAAGGAACAATAAAAAGCTTTGTAAGTTTTGAGGTTTTCACGGCGATGACAATGAAGAAAGTCGTCTTCTGGGTTCAGGCACCGTGTATTCTTCGTCGGCCAAAACGAAGAATACACGGTGCCTGAACCCAGAAGACGACTTTCTTCAATAAAAAGCTTTGTTTTTCATGTGCTCTGTGCTGAGGCTACATAAGGAGCAGAGTGGAGTGGAGCAAATTCAGTTGAGCTCAGTGAAGTGGAGCGAGCAGGTTGGTGGGTGAGTGAGAGTTAGAGAACTGCTGCGGTTCAGTCCTTGTGAGCTGTAGCTGTTAGAAGCTGGTAGCTGAGGCACGGGTACAGTTTGAGAAACCAGAGTAAGGGAAAATCCCGCCGTTGGAAGCCGTTACCAGACAACGACTGGTGAAGAAGACGCTGCAGACTGAGAAAACTTAGTGTGTGCTGTAGTGAATTTTAGAGTATGTGAGTTAGCGATAGCGCTATACTTACTTGTAGTTACGTTCTGTGAGAGTTCAATAAATGCAAGTACCAATCCAAATAAGTCTATAGNGGCAGCAGACTCAGAAAACTTAGTGCGTGCTGTAGTGAATTAGCGATAGCGCTATACTTAGTTAGTTAGTTAGTTATTAGAGAGGGTGGGTTCCCCATGTACTTAGACCTGTAGTGGTCCATTGTGCTTCCCTCTATGATTTTTACCAACCTCCATATCCTACCGGTATTGGTGCTTACCATCAGTCCCACCCAGCCAGCGAGACCGGCTCTCTACTGGCTGAGAAGTATCTATAATGCTTCCCCCATCTACCGGAGGTATTAGTGACTGCTGTTGGGCGGAAAACGTAC
>NW_019737394.1:1413823-1465280 GCF_002891405.2 Cryptotermes secundus
AGGTTGGTGGGTGAGTGAGAGTTAGAGAACTGCTGCGGTTCAGTCCTTGTGAGCTGTATCTGTTAGAAGCTGGTAGCTGAGGCACGGGTACAGTTTGAGAAACCAGAGTAAGGGAAAATTCCGCCGTTGGAAGCCGTTACCAGACAACGACTGGTGAAGAAGACGCTGCAGACTGAGAAAACTTAGTGTGTGCTGTAGTGAATTTTAGAGTATGTGAGTTAGCGATAGCGCTATACTTACTTGTAGTTACGTTCTGTGAGAGTTCAATAAATGCAAGTACCAATCCAAATAAGTCTATAGTTACTGATACACGTGACAACATATAAGTTTCAGAGCTCTAAATGTCCTCTGCTTTCTCCTGTATTCCTTTGCAGTTCTACATGTTCTCGAATGACGCGTCGAGGCCGAAGTTTAACGCCATCTCCCAAGAATTATTCGCACAAATAGTCAATCGTAAACTGTCTCATTTATATAGCAAACATTTCACATATCCACATAAAAATATTATCGTTGTTCACACACTAGACACGATACAATAAAGAAAAGGCTGCTCGCTCGTACGTTCATGCAAAGTCTTAACGCTCCACAGTGTTGCCAACATAACACGGAACTGTGCAGTGACAATGCCGAATCTCATGCTTACAAAACTCTTTATATATACGCAGAAGAATAAAGTAGGAATCTAAACAAATGGGATGTCTCATCGCACTGGAAGGACGTCACAAAATGGCCGCTTACACTGACAATAGCAGCGCGTTAGCTCTCCTATTACCTCGAGATTCTGAATTCATGAATAGCAAGTTTAATGTTCTGCAAGCCGTGAAGAATGGGTGGGAAGTGGATGAGACGCGAGGCGTCGAAATCAATCAAACTATTCTCGAGTTCTGACATGACACAGCATCAATATCCGTCTTGTTTATTTATCTTGAATACCGCTAAACCTATGCAGAGCATGTACTGGACATAAAATTTATGTTTCGATTTTCTCTAGAACATATTTCCCGAACATCCTGCGCAAGATAAAGCTATCCCTGTAGCAGACGGTGGAGGTCCATAGGGTTGTGAGACATCGAGGATCCTACATTTTCTAGAAAATGCATGACAGATGGCGGTGAATTTGTTACTTACAAGCCGGCCGCCCTTAACCCCAAGGAGGATTCTTGGTAAATATTTCTGTTAGAGACTGAGTCGACCCCAGGGACATAGTGCAGCTACAAATATTAGGTTAATTGAAAAATGCAGTGATCTCACTGGGAATCGAACCCGCGACCTTGTAGCTTGTAGCATAGTGCCTCAACCAACTACGATACGGCGTGCACCCTCGTATGCAAGAAGATGAACCCCAGATACGGGAGCCGGGATTTCGTAGATAGTATAGCGACTGGCTACGGGCTGGACGGCCGAGGGGGCGAAGTTCGAGTCATGGTGGGGTCATAAACTTTCTCTTCTCCGCGTCGTCCAGACCTAACCTCCTATCAGATGGGTACAAGGGATTTTTCCCGGGGGCAAAACGACAGAGGCGTGAAGCTGACCACTCACCTCCAACTAATTACCGAGGTTAAGGAAACGTGAATCTATTCATGCGCTCCCCCCTACGCCTTCACGGCTTAGTGCTTCACTATTTAAGCACAGGGACAAATTTATCTTTTTTTTTACCCCAGATTACGATCTTGACATAGTCTCAGAAAGTAAGCCCCGTCTCCCCCCGACCGAGAACTCACTGCGATCTCTCGGCCAGTAGGTGAGTCCCTATCCTGACTATCGCGGCTCAAAGGATAGAATACGAACAGAGTTTATGTAACGCACTTTTCACCATTTAACTGGCCGCATTTCATTGTACTGGACACCCCAATTGCATTGTGGAAGCCACAAACACAGATTCCTGTGTTACGCTGTGGGCGCAAAAGCCTTCAGTTCCGGCCCGCGTGTCCGGCTGCCCGCCCACTGGCATCGACACGATAATTACTCCATCACAGCAGACGATCCATTTATAACAGGAATGTACGCAAATCTCCATGGTAACGCTAATTTCATTGCAAGCTCACTTGCCAGCTTCATGTTATGCTAATCGCCTCTCTTCATTTTCCTTCAACTCTACAAGGCTTTACGGTGCAATTAGCAGCGTCTTAACATTTCGTCACTTCGGTACTGGAATGTTTCTTCTTCATTCCTGGGCGAAAATTGGATAAGGCGCAAATAGTGATAGATCAGATGGAATACCGAGGAGCTGGATTCGATTCTCTGCAGGCCAAGATTTTCTCTTCTCCACGTTGTCCAGACAGGCTCTGGGGGCCACGCAGCCCCCTATCCAATGGGTACTGGGGGCACTTTTCCTGGGGGTTAAAGCGACCAGGGAGTGAAGCTGATCACTCATCTCCAACTAGCGCCGAGGTCAGGAAAGGTGAAGCTATACCTCCATTCCCTAACGTGTCTTCATTACATAGTTCAGCACAGGGAAAGCTTTGCGTTACGTATTGTGTTGGAATATCCCCCCCGCCATATACACACATTTCCAAAGGTTTGCCTTAGTTGCAAATGTGACATTTCAGAACGTGTGTTTAAGTCACATTTAAACTGCAGACGATTCCGTCACTGCAAACTCAATTCCATGAAAACTGTTGGAGGCTGGACATAGTACACTGTAGTACTAAGCAGACTTACCTAGCCAGGCTATGGAAGCCACGTCTTCAGAATGGAAAGTTCGAGTCCCGGTAGTGTCAAGAATTTTCACTTCTCCATGTCGTCTAGACAGGCTCTGGTGTTCACCCAACCTTCTATAAAATGGTTTCAAGTCCCTTCTCGGGGGGTGAAGCGGTCGGGGCGTGAAGCTGACCACTCATTTCCAACTAGTGCCGAGGTCAAGAAAACGTGGATCTCTATATCCACTGCCCCGTACGTTTTCATAGCGTAGTGCTTAATTAGTAAAGCAAAGGGACAACTTTACCTTTTACCTATCGTCTATTATAATTAAATAATAAAAGCTTATACAAAAAAGTTCGAACTTGAGTTTTAATTTTATATTAATAAAGCAGAAAATCATAATGTAAAAATGACAGTGAGTTTATAACACTTCATCTAACACAACGTGGCACTGGTCTGACAAGGCTGTACCAAACCATCTACTCATATCAACGCACTTAAACACTTAAATACGTCATTTACTCCAAATGTTTATAAATGTCATCATTATAAGCAGATGCTTGGCGTGTTTATAAATCTTCTACGCATACGTACTCTTAAACTTCCTTCATTATTTGGTAATCACCTGAAGATGGACATCTTATGACCGAAACATATTTCGAACGTAACAGTATTTGATCGTGAGGGACTGTAAAGATAGAAAATACCTCGACGGTAATTTCACGTTTTATTTTAATATCGCATGCCACGATCTATACCACTCCTGAGACTCTGTAAATTTAGTAGTAACAACGTTTTATTTGAGGTTCCCACAGCCGTGATCTGAACAGCATTATCTCCTGGGATGTTACTTCGTGTAGTCTGGTAGAACTCCATCGCAATAACTACTCCCACAGTGAAAAAAGTATATGCTAATATATGGACTTCATGACACGTGTAGGATATGCTTTTCACAAACAGGCCTGAACACTTGAACTTGGAAATGAAAATGTCACCTCTGTGACTACATACATTTATATATATGAGAACTGCGTACTGACTCCATGGCAGCATTCGTTAGATCTGAAACATGTGTATTATTTTTGTGCTAAATCCCGTAACATAATCACCACATGTGAAAGATCACTTCAAATATTTCAACATGTAGAACTTCTATTTTGCAACTGCATGCAGTTGTGGGCGGAATTTCCGACATAACAGCACAATCCACATCTCCCTCTGTCTCTCTACAATTATATAAATTGCGGGAATCCATCTATATATGACTTTGATCTCGGCACTAGATGCACATGAGTAGAGTCACGCTCCGGCAGCCTTACACCCTGGGAAAGATCCCTCGATTCCCATAAGATAGGAGGTTGGATGAGGCCAGGAATCTGTGGTGGGCCCTGTGGAGAAGGCTCTCCTGCCCCTGGTGAGAATCTAACATCAATTTCTCGACCGTCCAACATGTAGCCCTGCACCTACATCGACAGAACTTACCCTCTTCCTCCGTCAAGTGACCATATCATCAGTAAAATCTATTCAATTTTTATTTTTACGTGTTAACTCGACAGCTGTTTACAATCAAGCAAAGAGTAAATAGAAACAATAAGCAGAACAAATACATGGCCAAAAGATGTTCCAGTGCTCAGTATATACGGGGGAAGGTCACAATTTAGGGGATTGATTATACAAGGGGTTTGGATTGAATATTGGATTTATTGACACAACTCGGAACTACAAGTAATTATAGCGTCACCGCCAATCTCCACGTTTTACAAATCACTGCTGCAAGCACTAATTCTTTTCCAGCCTGTAGTATCTTCAACGGCCGTTTCCTGGCAAGGACTTCTAACAGTCGAGACACTTTAGCTTCCCGCACTCAGCTTCTCTTGTCAAAGTAGCCCGTGCAGAACTCGTGAACTATCAATTCAACTATAACACCATCTCTTCTCAGCCTCCCTTGATTAGCTAAATTGAACTGAATTGTCTTCCTTTGCGCAGACCGAACAGAGAACACCGATTCCAACAATAACTCCACTGTTGTAGAGGCGTGTTTACCGATCCGTTACTTAGAAACGGGTTGCGTAACACCGCTGTTCTAATGCTGCGTGCATGTTAGGGGCGTTACCTAGCAACGCATATTCCTTCTCACCATAGCTGCAAAGCAACAGCACTGCAAGCTACAATAAGTACAACATTATAACAGCGAATTTAATAAGAAATAGAAAATTGTACATTAACGAAATAAATCAGAATGTTAATGTCAAACACACTGACTCACATAGTTCACTTGCATCTAGGACGCAGAAAACAGGGAATGTAGCATGTGAAAATGAAGCGCGAAAGAAATTAAAGTCTCTAATATTTCTGACTCGAACCCTGATACCTGCAGCTTCTAACCGCGAACGGCAAAACCACAAAACCATTATAAACATTCTTTACAAATGATGACATTTAAATAAATATTAATAACTACAATGACTGACAACGTGTTTACAATTACAATGAATAAAACATTTCTGACTCCAACAGTATTTAATATTGTGACCAATATCCAGAGAATTGAGCACGGTCGCCCTGTAACTAAACTGCGTTTCAGTGTTCAGTTATTCACTCGCATTATCAACAGTAAAAAAATATAAATCTATCTAAATTACTCGGTGATTGGGACTAGCTCTTTCTAAAGGGCCCAACTGAGTAGTTTTATCCTTTCCTACCCATCTGAAGACGGAGACAGATGCAGTCTCCGAAACGTCGTGGTCTTTTGTCTTTTACATACCAGATGATGGATGAAGTCCAAAACAAGCCAAAAGAAGTAAAGTATACACCATCGTCAGAATCTTTTCAAGTCTATCTTTCCTTCTTCATGTCATTACTGGCCGGCGACTGTCTCACAACTAGCTCCTACTCTTCTGACTGCCGTCTCAAGACTCCCGTAGTCGCCAGCTGCTCCTCGTTATACTATTCTCAAAATTTAAGAGATCTATTTTTTAATTTCTTATATTTTTAAAACACTGATAAAATCTTTAAAATTGCTGATTCTGAGAACAAAAACTTCAAATCTGGACTTTTGTTCACATACAAATTTAGAAATATGGGGCGAGTGGAAGTATTCGTATATGCTACGCTGAGGGTTTGCCATTGTATAAAGACAGGAAAACGCTGACATAAAGTGAACACACAGCCTCCTGTTTAACGGGAAGTGGCCGAATCGTGAAGCTAATTGCTCAACTCCTATTACTGCCGATGTTACGAATGCTGAAGCTATACCTCCAATCCGTCTTCAGCCCTGTTAAAATATATATGCCTCTCTCTCTCTCTCTCTCTCACCTCATCCCATCAACTCTTTCCGCCCTCCCCCACCCCACGCCCACCCCCTCTCAAATACTGTAAATTTGTGCAAAACGCGGGAACTCGCTATGAATGTTGTGCATGAAAGCCCTCTGGGGACAACTTCCATAATGCACCACGAGCGTAAACACGGCGGGACAGTGAGCAATAAAAACACGCGTGGACTCTGTTGCTGGAACATTAATATTGTTCGATTGATTGATTGATCGCTGTTTCCTGGGATAATTCAGCTCCCATTTCCATGAAAATGTGGCCTTTGTGTGCAACATGTTTTTAAATCTCCAGGTGCCCTGTAAAAAATGAACACCTCAGATAAGCTTCCATTTATTTGAACTTGATATATAGTCGCTGCCGCAAATAACTTTCCCCTTTTAAAGCGAATAAACTTTGCAATGGTGCAGAATTTAAGAGTACACAGAAATCACTTCTAGGGAGTGACACTCATCTGTATACCATCGCAAAATTGCCCGACAACGCCACTTGGTATTTCACAGCACATATTAAACACAGTAAATCGCGTACACATTGTTTGGGCGTGGTTTAAGTAGGGATTATTTTCTATATTTCAAAGCACAAAACTAAATTACACAGGGCTTTGAAGCTCTCACAAGGCTCTGCAGGTTGAGCCACAATATGCGCGGCAAAGCTGAGTCACGTGTCGTGAACAGAAAGCATTATACGTACTTCTGAAGTTGGACGTCAGGAATTGATGTTAATATCAAATCTATGTTCACTTCATCTTTTGATCTATTGGTCCACTTTTATTCACGTCTTTGCCCATGTTTTTACTTAGAGAAGAAACAAAAAATAATAAATATGACATGAATAATGAAACAAAAGTATGGAGCCAACAAGAAATAAAAACTTCCCCCTGTCTATATAAAAAGTAAGAGGAAGGAATTTGAACAAAATTATAAACACACAAACTAAGAGAGAAAGTAAACAAAAATTTAAGAGTTCCTCCCAAACAAGAAAAAAATAATAAATATAAAATGAATAATGAAACGATAAGGTTGAGTCAGGTGAAGTAAAAAGGTAAAGATATCCCTGTAATGGGTCTTGGAGGCCCATAGGGTTGTGAGACGTCGAGACTCCAACATTTTCTAGGCAATCGGCTCATGGATGGCGGTAAGGCTGTCAGCCTTACGCGCCGACCGGCTGCCCTGGTACTCATTTCTGTTAGAGTCTGAGACGACCCCAGGGACACAGTGAGGCTGGAAGGATTTGATCAACTGAAAACTCTACCATGACTTTATGAGTAATCGAACCCGCTACCTTCCGTCTTGTAGAATAGTGCCTCAACGAACTACGCTACCGCGTGTCCCGTAAAGGCGGAGTAAACAAGTACTGAAACTTCCGCCCGCCTACGTAAAAAAAAAGAGGAAGAAAAGTGAACAGAATTATGAGTGCACAAGCCAAAGGATAAAATAAACAGAAAATTAAGGGTTCCTCCAAAGTAGGAACAAGATAAAAAGGAAAGAATGGGGAACAAACATGATTTAAAGCTCTTTCCCGCTATTCATGAGGAGTACAGGAGTTATTGTTACTTTACATTTACGTCGGAAACTCTCTCTCACTCTTGGAGCTGAACCCTTCTTGAGAAGCTGCCAATTGTGCAGATACTCAAGAACTTAGCAGCATTTTATGGAATATGAAGGTTAATTGTCGTGTTCATAAAAGCTCTCCACTGGCCGCTATCCTGAGCCAGACCAATCCAGTCCACACCACCCCATACTATTTCTCTAAGATCCATTTTAATATAATCCACCCACCTACGTCTTGGTCTTCCCAGTGGTCTCCTTCCTTCTTTCCGGCTTTCCCACCAATATCCTATACGCATTCTTCTCTCCCCAGTCGTGCTGCATGCTCTGTCCATCTCATCCTCCTTGACTTGATCATTCTAATTATACCTGGAGAAGAGTACACTTCTTGAAATTACAAATAATTTCCGCGCGCTGCTTTCCAGGAAATAAAATTCTTTCAAGTGCCTCTAATTAAGGTTACTCCGACGTCGCCTTGAGCTGTGATTTCCGTGCTCTAGTTCATCCATTATATGGAAGCCAAGTCCCCATAAAACACAGTACGTCTCACCGTATTATTTATCTTCGAATCGCTATATTTCTCTCCAAGGTTTTAAAGAGGGACAGAACAAACGCTTCAGCAAGTTTCCATGTTTCCATAATGTGAGCCACGAACGGTATAATCAATCTCAGACACGAGCGCGAAATTAACCTCACAGAAATGAGGAAACTTCTCGTATTCCGCGGTTGTGTACGAGATGGCACTGACGTACATCACCAGAACATTTCTCATATTAGCATTGCCTGCAGGCAAGTCATAATCCGGAAACATCGTATATTAGAGGGGGACTGAACTAACATGAAATAAATTAGGTTCAGCAGTTCCATACACCAACAGCGACAAGCTCCAGTGAAAGGAAATTTCTGCAAAATACGGATCGTTTACTTAAAAAGAAAGAGAAGATATTTTTTTTAAATTAAATATGATGTTTTATATTATCAGAGCGCAACGGTACGTATGTCTATTTCCGACTTTTTATTGGGTGTCTGGACAGCTCAGTCGGCACAGCTACGAGTTAGATGGTCAGGGTTCGAATCCAGGCAGAGGGTACGATTTTTCTATACTACACAACATCCAGACTGATTCTAGGGCCCATCCAAATTATCCAATGGATATCGGGAGCAATTTTTCTGGGGTAAAAACGGCCCCCTTACCTCCACCTAGTGCGGAGGTCAAACTATATCCCCACACTCCCCCATATGTCTTCATGACATTGTACTTAAATAATTATGCACTGGGGCAACTTTTCCTGTACAGATTCACCCAAACTGCAGCATTTTATAGAAACTAAAGGTTCATTGCCTTGTGGTCCCTACAACGAGGCAGATGAATCCGGTCCACATATTTCCATCCTATTTATTTAAGATCCATTTTACTTTTACCCGCCCATCTAAATCAAGGTCTTCAGAGAAGTCTTCTTCCTTCAGGATTTACTATTAAAACTTTGTATCCATTTCTCTCCTGCCTCCTGCTTGCTAAAGTTTATAGCGAGGCCAAAAATTTACGAAATTCCTCATTGTGTAGTTTGCTCGAGGTACCAGTTACTTTCTCTCCTATATTTTACTCAGGACACCGTTCTCAGACACATGGATACTCTGGATAGCAGAAACAATCATACTATGGAAAGTAACGGCATTTCGAGCACTTGCATGTCAGACGCGAGGACAAGTGGACATGTTTACAGTCCTGTAAGGCAACCTGCAACACAGTTGGCGTCTCGTGCATACCACACGCTGTCGCAACACAGCAGCGGTCACAGTCCAAGTTCTAAACGCGAGTCAGTGTTATAATTGGTCCCATTTCTCCGTACATTGCCTTGAGCAGATCAGAAATAAATTAATCACGTACTGCCTTCGGACTGTAGCAGAATTCCTCCGATTATAAAATGATTGGAAGGAAATACACCTACATTTTGATATAACATGAAGAATTCTTTCACGCAATATCCTTACAACAAACTGATGACCTTACTCAGCGGCAAAAGTACCTGTATATTAATCATTTTCGTATCCTACCCAGGGACAACCGCACGCGGTAGCGCAGTCGGTTCGGCACTATGCTAGAAGTCGGAAGTTCGCGGGATCGACTGCCGATGTCATAGGACTTTTCATTTTAGCTAATCCTTTCAGCCGCACTGTGGCCCTAAGGCCGAATCAGCCTTCATCGGGGTAAAGGCTGACCTCACAGCCACATGTGAACAGATTGTTTAGAATAATGTGGGAGCCTTGACGTCTCACAACCCTACGGCCTTCCACGGCCTGTTACAGGGATAGCCTTTTCTTTTTTTTTTGCTCTTACCAAAGGACAACACAATTCTTCAGGGTTCTGACCATGGTGTACGAGCAAAACAAACAAACAAAAACAAACTCCGTGATTTTAGTCTGAAAGCGAACTATACATACCGAGTTACCGGCGCTTGTCGGCGAGTTAGTGCCAACTTTAGAGGGTAGAGGGTGTCACGTGATCAGCGCAACGTATCCCCAAGGCATTAATTTCGGTTTTCTAGACGGGCTTTGAGTATAACAAACGAAATTACTGGTTCTTGGACTTTGTCCATTGCCCGGTATTTTAGAAAAAACCAAAGAACACCATGTTTCGAGAACTGGTTGTGTTTCCATCTTCAGGTAAAGGAGAGAGAGAGAGACACCTATTCTGCTGGGTCCGTTAGAAAGAGCTAACCTCAATCATTAGATGTGCAATGTTTTGTTCTTTAATTTCCTTTAGAATACGGATCGATGGGCAAAGTCCGAAAACCTAGTAATCCCCCCCCCTCCAAAGAAATATTGTTGCCCATCTAACGTAGTAAAATATTGTATGTAAGCATCCTGTCTCATATACAGGGCGATTCACGAAGTTTTACCCCCACTTAGGGAGGGCATTCCTGAGGTAATTTGAAAAAAAAATGTTAATATACTAATGGTATCCAACTCATAATTAAAGAGATACAGTAATTTGAAAACTGGCGAAAAATCTTTTTTCTTCGAATTTCAGTCAAAACAAATTAGAAATACGATACAAACACTTTTTAAATAGTTAATGTTTTAGGAAAGACGCATTCTAAAACCAAATTTTTCTTTTAAATTTCTTAATTTTGCATTGTGCAACATTTTTCTTCGATTTTGAAAATTACATTATTTTCAGCATCCCATTCTGTAAACATACCAATGGTTGCATATCACACCCTTCTATCAATCTTACTCCCACGGAAAGAGGCCCCGCTACCCATTGGATCGGCTGTCGGGTGGGACCCACAGCCGGTCTGGATGCTATGAAGAACAGAAATATGTCACCCCTGCCAGGAATCGAACCCGAGCCGTCCAGCCCATAATCCCTCGCTCTACTGACAGATTTATTTCGACTCCTTCAAAACCTGGCAACCGTTCGGCAATGACAGGTGTGCATACATACGCGGGTATCCGCTGTCCTTTCTGATATTTATGGTTTTGTTTCGATAATGACAAATGCCAAGTGCAGCCAGAGTTAACAAGGACAAAGTTTGTAATCCCCTTCGCCACCTACATCTGTCACTGCCCTCCAAGATCCAATTCTAATTTATCAAGAATACACATGTTCCTACATTGCTGTACACCCAGTGAACCTAAGTGAGTTCAACACTGGAAGTTAAAACAATCCCTCACACTTCCTTCCAGATAGGTCACCGTAACCTCAGAACGCCATTATACCAACATAGGATCACTTACACAAGAATTTCGGAAACGCCATAAGCAAACGACCGAATAACTACGTTGC
This sequence comes from Cryptotermes secundus, assembly GCF_002891405.2. Taxonomy (NCBI): domain Eukaryota; kingdom Metazoa; phylum Arthropoda; class Insecta; order Blattodea; family Kalotermitidae; genus Cryptotermes; species Cryptotermes secundus. The sequence continues at coordinate 1,425,131 of NW_019737394.1, forward strand.
CTCCACAGTACTGAACTCCTACAGCAAAGGAAATACCTTCCTCCTATGCAACTATGAAGTATCTAGTTCCATAACAGGGAAGTGATGTAATATTACTGTATCCCTTAATATCATGACCGATTGAGTCTCATAGGTCGAGCATTTGATTCCCGACGAGGTCATTAGATTCTTTAATTGGCCTACTCCTTCCAACCGCACTGTGGCCCTTGGGTCGACTCAGCCTCTAATAGAAATCAGTACCACAAATCTTCCTGGGAGTAAAGGGTGGCCAGCGCGTAAGGCTGATGACCTCGTCGCCAACTCTGAGCCGATTTCTAGAAAATGTGGGAGCCTCGACGTATCACAACCCTGTGGGTCTATTACAGGAATAGCTTTATCTTTTTTATTATCATGATGCCCGTCCATGTATTTGTGAGCGCTGATGTGTTTTTCAGTTGTCCCCCACCAAAGTAACTGTGAAATCCAGGATCTACGAAGAGAAATCATGCCACTACAGACAACTATGCCTTCGTAATTTTGTTTTCCTTGGCACTACAGCCCCAGTGGGCCTAGGCCTACCTCCATGAACTTCTCCGTTCACTTCGGTTTCTCTAGATCTTACACATGCGGTAGGACTCCTTGGGCGAGTGATCAGCTCATCGCAAGGCGAGACCTGTACATAAACACAGAAAAACGCACAGAAACATCCATGCCCTGAGTGGGATTCGAACCCACGAACCCGGCTTCCGAGAGAGCGAAGACAGTGCATGCCTTAGACCGCTCGCCTACCGTGACCGACCCTTCGTAATTTAGATGTAAGAAATAATATCAACATGGCTACCATACGAACTTACTGACCACTTATGGATCGTAACTACAAGTAACTATAACACACACACACACACACACACACACCCTGAGTTACGCACATTTCCTATCAATGTAAATACAACACACATAAAGACTTCTCAGTCTTCACTAGTCGTTTTCTAGTAAGGGATTCTAACTCTGTCCTCCGCCTACGTCCTTACCGGCTGCCGAATATTCCACAACTGAACTATTCTTCTCCTCACAGACTGACTTTCAGCTGACTTGCTCCCAGGCTGACGGTCATATCACACCAACCTCCCAGTCGTCTATTCACAGTTCCCTCAGTGCTTCAGCTGACTGCAGCTCGGCTGGTGTCCTTGTTATATAACCCTTTTACAAGGACCGAGCAGAAAACACAGTTTCCTGTAGTTCTTCTATTTTTGTAGTTCAAGTGTTACTTGTTAAGATTCTGCTGCATAGCAACGGCTATTTTCTTGTTTGTTTGTTTCTTGATCATTGCCTAGAAACGGATCTATACGCCGCAATACGATCTGGATACGTAAAAAAATTGATAAGGACTATGAGGTACCTCCAGCGTGATTTTATCAGAAGTATCTAACAGAGGGTTTCATGATCAGACAAAGGGAACCATTCCAATAGCCATTTTCCCACAATGTCCTTAAAGGTGAGACCACCAACAATCCACCTAAGGAATCTATGCTTTGTAGAACGACCACTGGCATCTGGTGGCATGGCGGACGACTTGACCTCACCTGCATGTAAACAGAACATTGTCACATAACTCGATTTGCTGCGGCTCGGTAAGCAGACTGCGCAAGCGCATTCAGAATGCGCACTTAAGGATTTTCAGACTACGGAAGGAAGAAATTTTAGTTTTCAGATTACAATCATTTAATGATTTTAAGGTGGAATTTGATGGAAAATAATGTGGTCGTTATGCAGTCCACTTCATTCCTTTATCACTTTGTGTGTCATAAACCCAACGGCGCAATATTAAATAATTATTTTTTATAAATGAACTTAATTTATATTCTATGCTATTTGTCAAATAATCTGAGTGCATTTTACAAACACAGTGGCCACGCGGCCTAAGGCATCAAACACCTCGCTCGAACGTTGGGATCGTGGGTTCAAATCCCACTTGAAGCACGGATGTCTGTATGCCTTCATTCTGTGTTTGTGTTGTTCTACGTGTAGGTAGCCGCCCCGCGACCGTCTGATCCCTCATCCAAAGAGCCCTGCCAACTGTGTATAGGATTAAGAAACTGAAAATCGGCCAAGGTCCAACAAAGGACTGTAGAGCCATAGACAGACATACTCTGCAAATACATACAGCCGCTGCTAATCAACGGGTGAGTTCATCCTATCGTCTGATTTCTTACTGGCACTGCCAGGCCTGCTGACATTTCTGGATGCCAATTCTCGAGATGTCGCCACATTGCTCTCAAATTCTTGAAACGGATCTCTCGTCTCTCCGAGTGGACTATTTTAGCTTACGACGAAGGATGTGGCAGGAGAATGGAGACAAAAAGGAAAACGTTGAGCTTCACAACTCCCCACTTCACCGGTAACTAATGAGGTGATAAGTCGCAGAGGGAACGGAGAAGGAACGTGGTTCCAGTGGAACGTTCACAGCCACTGACGAAACGACATGGCGACATTTTCAACGAGATTACAATTTGCACTACTGTAGAAGCCTCAAAGCTAACCCATACGATCCAGTGGTTGGAGTGTGGTGGCTTGCAGTGGGTAACAAAACGAGACATCGCAGACTATCAACAACAACCGAGGGTTATACACACCACTCAGGACCATCCACACCATACCTACGATCTAAAAGATATGACACAATATGGGTATAGCTATTAGGTCCAGAAATATCATAGAATAGCCGACAAGAACTGACCGGACACCTACACTATACGACGCCGCTTCAACAACAGACCACCGTATACCGGAGATATACATCGCCCATCGCAAGAGACAACGAAAAGGAGGATGATAACACCCTCCGTCACCTGATCTTGTGGATCCACACGCTCAACACAAAGTTCCTGATTAGAAACACATGCTCACGTGCATTACACGACATACACCAGTCATAACAATACGTCAATGTTATAGACACAAAACCACAGCGAGTATCATCTTCAGTTTACGGATTTATACTGTTTCACACTAAACTACAGTACATATCTTGATGTGAAGATTGGATCAATTTTGTGTAAATCTATCTTATCTGTAACTTGCACTTCAATGAACCTGCATTAATTTATTAGCCAACATTTCTTCTTTTGAAACAAGTACTTGTGGAAAGAACCAATAACATACTTTTTTTATTGCTAGTGGGGTGGGACTAAGTCCCTTGTACTGCGGCCACTTCTGGCCTATTGTACCAGCCCCAGATGATAGGTGAGGGTGATTGTGGAGCAATTGGTGGAATGAAGATAGGCAGGGGAAACCGAAGTACTCAGAGAAAACCTGCCCCAGCGCCACTTTCTCCACCACAAATTCCACTTAACCAGACCCTGATCGAACCCGGGCCGCCGCGGTGGGAAGCCAGCGACTAACCGCTTGAGCTATGGCGCGGGTAATAACACACTTTCTTTCATTCGATGCTGACCGCACAGAAAGCAATGCTTTCGACAATTTTTCTTTTGCTACTTGTGTACACGTTGCCGCGGTACGTGTTTACCGAACAGTTGCCTAGCAACGAAAGGAGGGACACATAGATACGTAGACTGGTGGAAGGGTTTTATGAAGAACACCATTGAGATGGGTTCAGATGGCATGATATACGTACCAGGTTTCAAAGATTGGCCAGGAATTAATTAAATAATTTTCCTGGACAGTAAAGCGCAGCTGGGACCCAAGGGGAGGGGATAAAGAAAGAAACATAGTGGGAGCCAATGGGAATAAAGGGACAAAAACTGGATAGAAACCGACCCTTATAAGCAGCACGCTGACTGAAAAACCCGTTTTCCCCCGCTGTTCCATTCCTCACCTGTGAGAACAGTCCACTGTGTTTTGGGCATTTCTTTGGACTGTCTCTGGCCGGGTTCCTCCTCTTTGCTGCCATGACAACCCTATATGCGATTTACCTACATAACCAGACCACCTCATGAACATGAAACTACACACTTCAACGCTGAAGATGAAACCGTCATGTTCCTCCGAAACATAGATGTCTGTACACAAATCTGCATGGTATCAAAAACAAGATCACCACGGTCTTAAAAAACTAAGAAATAAAATCCACAAATACAATTTTACTATGGAAATAATTTGATTTGCTCTTAAGACCAGGAAGGGTAATTGTACGTATTACAGGTTCATAGTTACTAGTGTAAAACAAAGAAGATATAAGTTCTATGAATTGCTGCAAGGCATAATACAAAAGTTAGAAAATAACAATAATTATTTTTGTATAACAGGAATGCTATAATTCGCAATAAGACTGTGAACTTTGAACAGGCTTAAATAATAAATTTCAAGACTTGGCAACCGATATATTTGTTACTTAAGCAATGATAAATTGCAAATATTTTCCTTAAACTTAAACATTCACACAATTATACACGTGACGCAGTCACTCTCAAACCTCTCTGTTATTCCCCCTCCACTGGCCTACGTTTACAAATGGGAAAGGCCGTATTTTTGTTCACACTGTAGGTTTTCTCTTATGGACGACCAATTACTGTAAATTATATAAACCTTTGCGCTAGTATTCCGAAAAACTTGTCTAATTCGAAATACGAAAGTCTCTCAAATTCACATCAGCCTTCAAATTGTTTCTATAGCTACTTTGTTTCTAAATGGGGGCACGCGGTAGCGTAGTTGATTAAGCCGCTAGGTCGCGGGTTCGATTCCCGATGAGGTCAATGGATTTTTCAATTAACCTAATCCTTCCGGCAGCATTATGGCCCTGGGTTCGACTCAGCCTCTAACAGAAATGAGCACCAGGAATCTTGCTGGTGGTAAAAGTTGGCAACCTCACCGCCATTTGTAAACCGACTGTCTAGAAAATTGGGAGCCTCGATGTTTCCAACCATACGGGCCTACAAAAATTTTGATTTTTTTGTAATTTTAATTAAGTTAAAATAATATGAGTATTACTTGATGACGGTCAAGAAATATTGGTCGAAACATGTAATGTAAAAACTGTATAACTATCATAGCATTATACTTGTACGTATATTGTAAGAAAAACGGCATGGAATAGTTTACACGCTGTATGAAGCAAAATTACAACATAATTGTATACTGTGCTACGTCATAATAAAGAGACTGGAAATTTAATGGCATATAGGCTTACAGTCAGTGCAGATATATAGACTTAGGAGGCTTTGCTGGCCTTTGAAACTATCATTGTCAAAAATATGGGGAAGAAACACCCCGCCCTCAAAGTCAGAGTGCCTATCTAATGTTCACTAATAAGAGAATCAGGCATACAAAGTGTATGTAAGACATGACTAACGCGCGTGCGCAGATCTCAGCAATAACATTAATTACGAGTAAAACAAATAGAAGGAATTAGTAATACGAGAGACTAAAAAGATGGTAGGAAGAAGCGAGGTAAAGTATAAAAAGGGGGTTAGAAAATCGGATTCAAGATATTCCTACAGCCGATTTCTTAAAAAAAAAAAAAAAAAAAAGAGGGTAGGATTTTGAAATTGGAGTTGTCACGCCGGTAGCCCGTAATCTTTGTATAGAATATGAGTTCCAGAGGAGGAGCAGCTTAAAGTGCACCACATGATAAAGTATTAATGATTTCAGTTCCAGGAATGCAATAGATCAGATATAAAAAATTTCTGGATGAGAGTAAACAGGGAAATCTGAAGTGGCTCCAGGGCAATGATGTGCATGCAGTAATGGAGATTACGATAAATAATTAAACCCTCGCTAATCAGGTTATATTTAATCCGAATGTCGGATAATAGGGAAATGCTGTTGGAAACTGAATACGTACTGTGAAAAACACATGGCTTTTAGGAGGGCAGAAGGGTTACTTGTCCGTTCAGACAAACCTTGACAGTTCTTTCAAACCTGCATTATTACATTCAACAACAAATACAACTCCCGAGTCTTCTGTCGATGAGTAATTTTATTTATTTTTACCAGCACTACTTATATCAAATTGAAACGGTATAAATTACCAGGTAGTGAACAAATTCCGGCAAAACTCATTCAAATAGGAGAAGAAATATTACATTCTAAGATCCATAAGTTAGTTACTTCTATTTGGCATAAGGAAAAATTTCCTGATCAGTGGAAGGAGTCTATTATTGTACCAGTTCATTGGTGTCGACTGGTGACTCAGTCTGCAGCCACTTGCTCATGCTGGTTCTTCACGCGTGGATTTTTCTATCCTGAAGATGGAGGCGTTATGTTTTTCCGAAACATCGGTTCACACAAGATTTACACGGCGCCACATGGTAGAATACGGCAGTCTTCACATGCCATCCTGTCAATAAACGGTAGGTATCCAACCTGTTAAAATACAGCAGTATCTTCGAATGAAGAAACGCGATGTACTTGCAGATCCTCCAAAGGATATTCATGTTCTGCATCTACTTGACAGAGAAATTACAGCAGAGAGTGAGAGATGGCGTGCACGTCCAGACTGGCCGGCCACGTGTCCGAAACAATGCAATGAAACCAGTGTGAGGTTTTCTCCGTGAAGTGTTTAACGAATCTCTCGACGTCGAGACTGTACAGCAGCGGATGGCAGGATGGTAGACGGATTGGAAAAGGATTAGGAACGAAGCGGTTGTAGCCAAATCGGGCATTACCCCCCCCCCGGGACTGAGAAAACCCACGAAAAACCTCATTCAGGAGAGAGAGTTGTCATGGATGAGATTCGAAATCATCCGACTACAATATAGAGCGTTACTTCCAGATAGAAGCTTTGAAAATTGGCGCAGTCCCAATATTTGGGAACGACAATAACAAATCAAAATTCGATTCAGGAGGAAATTAAGAGGAGACTGAATTCAGATAATGTTTACTACTAATTAGTTCAGAACCTTTTGCCTTCACCCTTGCTGTCTAAAAATGTAAACATTAGAACACACAAAACTATAATTTTTGGGGTGGTTCTGTGTGGGTGTGAATCTTGGTCTCTGACATTAAGGGAGGCACACAGACTGAGGTGTTTGAAAACAGGGTGCTGAGGAAAATATATGGACTGAAAAGAGATGAGGTGACGGAAGGTTGGAGAAAACTGCATAATGAGGAGTTTCATAATGTGTACTCTTCTCCAAGTGTAATTAGAATAATCAAGTCAAGGAGGATGAGATGGGCGTAGAATGTAGCGCGAATGGGGGAGTAATGGAATGCATATAGGATATTGGTGGGAATGCCAGAAGGAAAAAGACCACTGGGAAGACCAAGACGTAGGTGGGTGCATATATTAAAATAGAGCTTAGAGAGACAGGATGGGATGATATGGGCTGGATTGATCTGGGTCAGCATAGGGACCGGTGTAGGGCTCACGTGAACACGGTAATGAAAGTTTTGGTCTCATAAAACGTTGCGATCTTCTTGAGCAGCTGCACAACTGGCGGCTCCTTAAGAGGGAGTCAGATTCATGAAGTTCGTTACTTCCAAACCAAGCTGTCGAATATTGGTGAGGCAGAAAGTAGGCATCTGTCAGTCTGAAATTACACGATCTTCATACTCAGGGTGTTAAACATCAGTAAATTCATTCGGACACAACATCATTCGCCTTCTAGTTGAGTCGTTACTTCCGAAATGATGTAAATTTACAGTAGAAATGAATAAATTAATGCATGTGCCACTGATTAGAATAGAAAAGGGTCAATATTGAGTAAAAGTAAGGTGAAGCTATCCCTGCAACAGGCCGTGGGGGCCCATAAGGTAGTGAGGCGCCGAGGCTCCCATATTTCCTAGACAATCAGCTCACAGACGACGGTGAGGTTGTCAGCCTTACGCGCCGGCAGCCCTATACCCCCCCCCCAATAGTTCTGGTATTCATATCCTTTAGAGGCTGAGTCGACCCGCGGGGCCATAGTGCGGCTGAAAGGATTAGGTCAATTAAAAAATCCAGTGACCTCATCGGGAATCGAACCAACGGAAGACATAGAGTACGTACATAGAGGAATGCGATCAGGTCGCAAACCAACAGTAACCTGATCACGGCAGACGAGAAATACGCCCGTACTGTCAAAGTAACAAAATGAAAACGCCGCTGAAGTCAAGAAGTCACGGATTGGTTTGGGTTATGATATTTCCGGTTGTTGCTCGGATATACAGGTAAGCTTACCTGTAGTTACGCCCTTAAAGTAGGCAACGAAGTGTTCAATTCGTTCAAAATGAATACCACCATGAAAAAAGTCTTTACATATTTAAATCGAGAGAAATTCGACCGTCTATCGAAACACAATATATTGGTATACTGTAATCTTTTTCTTGCTTTCAACTGTTAACGCATATACCCGTAGCCAGAATAAAACTCACTCAAATTATAAAATTTTCGAACAATACTGTAACTTGTTGATGGTTTGGGGGCGATTTATAAGAATGGATGAATGGATTTACTGACACCTTATACACACACAACTCGGGACTACAGGCAATACAGCGCTATCGCTGATCTACACACTTTACAGTTCACCGCTGCACACGCACTAGCGTTCTCAGTCTTCACTAGTCATCTCCTGGCAACGGATTTATAGCAGTCTCACTGTCACTTCAAGTCACACATGAAGTCTTCATTTCCCAACCTAATTTTTTCTTTCCATTATTCTGCAAATGCCAATTCCGAAAACTCGACTCAATTCAGTTCCTCTGCTCCCAAGCTCATATCATGGTAGACTGGCGTCTCGTAACTCAACTCCATTCTTCTCAACTGAACTCTTGCTAAAACAACTTCGCAAGGACCACGCAGAAAACACAGCCTCTCAATTTTTGAGTATTGGGTGTATAACGCGACAAATAACTTCACGCCGTATTTGGTATAGCGAATTTTATTTCACATTCGCACTTACAATCACCCAAATTACAGATTCACAATTACTGCTATCTGCAGTATCACAAATACTACACTCCAAATGCCAGAATACAACTAACTGGTTGCTGGCTAACTCGGAACTAACTCGGAGGTAGCTCGAGGACTAACTGTGAATAGCCTTCGGTGCTCCTCATGTAGCCTCGATCGGACAATACAGAAAACGGCCACGTAATAAGCACCCTTGTTGCCTGGCGCTGTTGCCAGCAACGCTAGCGGTAGTAACCGCTGTTACTACCGTCGTCTCTCGCAATCCTGTTTACCCGCGCTGCCTAGCAACCCGCGGTACCATTGGTGACGTCATCGCTGTTGACTCGCTTTGCATAGCGACCAGGATGCTAGGACTCGGCTNCGTTACATCCGCTCCCCTCTTAAGACAAAGCTCGTCTCGAGCGGTTTCCTTTCAGCTCGCCAGAAGATCCAGTTGTATTCCATTCATCCATCGCTTTCATCCTTCCTTGGAAGGCCGGTACTTCTACACTACCGGTCCCTCCTCTGCTTGAAGTCTCTTTTTCCGCTTTGGAGGTGGTCGTCCTCTCCACAAGGTCCAATCCTTCATCAGGTCTTTCGTCGGAAATTTCTTACATCGACGTAGCAGCTCTTGATGCGGTGTTTGCACTCGCTGACGTCGTTGCTCCTTCTGGACTTGCTGGCTGGTACGAGACCGTGGCGCCAAGTCCTTTCTCCGGCATCCGAAGGTTCCCTGGGGAGTTTCCTTCTTGAAGTCATTTCTCTAACGTCGTGCCACTGTCGCGCGACGGGATAACACGAGTGTATAGTGCCATTGCATAGCACAGGAAGTTATTCGATCGTTGCTTGCGTATTAGTTGCCGTGGAAATATGTTTACAGAGTCGTTGCCTAGCAATGAACGTCTGTTCTGACTTCACTATTCCGGCTTTCGGGCGTCATGTCACAATATTTACACAGTTCAAAATAAAAGTATCCGTGAGCTTTTACTTTGGTTTTCCACAAAACCGATAGGTGGGACTATAGTATGATTACTGCCATATTTTGAGGTTCCCAAAACACGAACATGGAGTCTTAACACAAGCTGATTCTGTGCAGAGCAGAACGCGGTCCCCAGCCAGCTTGTTAGTCCTCTCGCAGTTGGGAGCGTAAGGCGCATGTTTCGCTCGCCCCCCCCTTCCCCCAGTGCTGAGAGTCCTCTGCAAATGATTCAATCCGGCGAAGTTTAAATGCGAGCTCTATTACCATTGAGACATGAGACGGACATTCAAACTTGTAATGAAACTTGTTTAGTGTATACAAAACGGCGCTTGATTACTGCTCCGATACAACTCCAATTTGCTCTGAATCGTAAACTCAAAGAGATCACCTCGGTACAGATGCGTGTGCCCGACATTCGGGACGTACCGTGTTCGGATCTCTCTTGGGTCAAATACAAACACAACAAGGATGGCTATGCAATGAACAGCGTTCTTATTTTGCATCCTGGAGATCCTCTCATTCAACGGAGAGGACACAGGCTATCATGACGTGTTCGTTCATAGCATGTGATCATTTCGGTTGAATATTTCAAATTATCTCTTCGCGTTTCGGAGACTTCATCTTCGAGTCTGAAAAGACTTAGTGAGATTCCTCATTCTCTTAGGCATAATGATTCAATTATACCTTAAAACAGAGCACTGTATCTTTCCGAATTTAAGTCTCGTCTGGGGTTGATACAGCGCCGATAAATAAACAGAATGCCTTCAGACACTCAGCTGGGCTTCACCCCTCGCCCCCCTCAACGGAAAATCGTATCATCAGCCAACACGGTGTCGTAAGTAGGAAACTTCGGATTAAAATTTTTGGCATTTTTGTATACGCCCGTAAGGCGTAAGGCTGACAACCTTACCACCATCTTTGAGCCAATTGTCTAGATAATGTGGGACCCTCAACGTCTCACAACCCTATGGGCCTTCAAGGCCTGGTATAGGGATCGCTTTACTTTTACACTTTTACCCACCATTATTTCCCCTTCGCTTTGAACTAGACATGATTATAGTAATTACTTTCGGTCATACATGTAAGGTAAGTTGTCGCTTTTCCGCAGCCGATGGGCTACGATCGAAGCCCAGCCAGAATAATCCCGACTTTTCCACTAGTGAACTCCGTACTTTCGCATCTCACAAAGCCACGGTCCCGCTACAGGCTCCATTGTAAGTCTCCAAGTCTTCAGGAACGGGAGCCTTCATGTTATCACGTGTAGGGGGGTTGTTGCGTGACTTATAAGATGGGTTTTGGATTGGATAATTGGATTTACTGACACCTTATACATTCACAACTCGGGAGTAAAGACAATTACAGCGCTATCGCTGATCTACACACTTTGCAGTTCACCGTTGCACACGCACTAAGTTTCTCAGTCTTCACCAGTGGTATCCTGGCAACGCATTTATAACAGTCCCACTGTCACTTCAAATCACACATGAAGTCTTCTTTTCATAGCGTAATTCCTTTCCTGACATTATTCTGCAGTTGCCAATTTCGTAGACTCCACTCAACTCAATTCCTCTGCTCCGAAGCTCATATTCCGACAAGCTGGTGTCTCGAAACTCAACTCTATTCTTCTCAACTGAACCACGCAGAAAACACAGCCTCTATTATGCTGGGAAGGCGTGTTTACAGCGCCGTTTCATAGCAACTTACTCGATTGTTGTCTGCGTATTTGTTGCCGAGGGAATGTAGTTACCGAGTCGTTGCCTAGCAATGAACGTCTATTCTGACTTCACTGTTTCGGCTTCCGGGAATCACGTCACAATATTATAATTGTTTCTGATGTTCACACCGTGCAGTCTTGGAGGTGGTGAAAAGTGGGCCAGTGGATAAGAATATTTCGGAAGCAATTTTTTTCTCCATCTTCAAGGTCGACCCGTCAAAGTGTACTTGGCATTAATCCCCAAAGAACACAATTTGAACAGGGCTTATATGGACACTCTCAACTTATCGCCATTCGGGTGAAGTGGATCAGACATAAACTCAACCCACACGACACAGCCCTGACTTCACTTGACACCTTTCAGTACAGACCCAAAGCAGTAAAATATTCACGGTTCAGGATAGGGGTTCAAGCCTGACTGTTCTGAAGAAAGTTCGGGTCCCATAAAAGGCAAAAAATTGACTGGTTGAGATCACTAGCTTCTCAAGAAGTTGCCTATGATCAGCAGTTCTCGACACTAAACACCATACGGACAAGTATACGACATTCCTACATTTCTTTCAACAGATGAATTTACTTTTAAACAGAGAACTCCGATTATCCTAATTAAATAGTGACGGATGTGGCCCGGATGATCGACAGTTCGGATAATTCTATTAAACTGTTATCAAGGAAAAACACTATTATAATAAACTGTAATAATAAAATAATAAAAACCTAAGTTATAAACTAACGTAGTTACAAATATGAGTCGGTCAGGTTAGCCGAGCAGTCTAAGGCATGAACTGTCTTCGCTCTCTCGGACGCTGGGATCGTTGGTTCTCATCCCACAGAAGGCATGGATGTTTGGTGTGTTTATGGGTTTATTTTGTGTTTGTGTTTATGTAGAGGCCCTGCGATGAGCTGATCACTCGTCCAAGGAGTCCTACCGTCTGTAATATGATGAAAATGAAAGAAAGCAACCACAAGGTACAAGAGGAACGGATTAAGTACGTCATAAATTGGTATTTTCAATGGAATTAATAGAAACGACGAGCACGTGGTTGTCTCGCCGAGTGAAGACAGCAGTTCGCATTCCTTAGCCAACTGTGAGCCATTTATACTTATTACTCATATTCATACTCATACTCATAACAATAATAAAAAAAAATCCTTAGTCTGATCATTCGCTACACTGGTAATTCGGATAACCGGCGTTCTATTGTCAGTTTTAAACTTCAACAAATCTGTTGTGCAATTAACTTCCTCACACTATTGGCACACAGATGGATGAGATGACCAATATACCTCCTGACTACCATAAGTGGAGATGTCTGTAAAATTTGACAGGAAGTATATATAGGTCTTCCTGTGTTGCAGCCTGTTAAAAAGAGAAATGCAACCCGTTGAACAAACTGACAATGTAATTCTTGAATTTGATGGCCACCATGATCCTCATATGGGTCTAAATGAATACGCGAACAGTGTTACAGGGCATTCATTGTGATGCTTTTTACTGAAGAGAGTGCAACGTTCCCGGAGTTAACGAATTCAAACAAAACAAAATATTTCATCAGTGGGTTGCACCCATTTTCGAACAAACTGTACTATTAGCCACAGGGTGTTTATATTTCGGACACCGGAAGCTTCGCCTCTGTGATCACGGCCGTACAAATTGCTGCAATAGCTTCTTAGATTCTTGAGATAAGGTGAGACTGAGTCCACTTGGCACGTCGGCATTAATGGGCCTACCGCACCAGCCACGGATGACAGATGAGCATGGAGCAGTCGGTGGAATGAGAATTGGCAGGGGAAACCGAAATGCTCGGAGGAAGCCTGCCCCAATGTCACTTTGTTCACCAAAAATCCCACATGACTTGAACTGGGATTGAACACTGGCCTCCGCGGCGGGAAGTCTGCGACTAACCGCCTGAGCAATTGCCACGGCCCAGCTGCAATATTTCTAAGTATTCATGGAGTTAGGAAATTTATGCTTAGTTCAGGCAATGAAAAATATTCGCCTAATCAAGCGCCTCTAATGTACAAAAAAGCGTACGAGGAATAATTTTGTGGTTGGTTTAAGCTATTGTTGTTACTAATTACGCAGAGTACGGCCAGGTGGCAGTGTTTAAGTATACACATCACGTAGGAAGTTCTACTTTCTTCCCGTTCTTTACAGAGTGAATATTAAGTGATTTTTATTTAATATTTACATATATATGGTAGAGCCATCTGCGGATCTTTAGCTAGAAATAAGATATATTTATTTCTAAGGATTCGCAAATTTGTTGCGTTTGAGAACATGCGTAACAATGTGCGGCTATGCTTTGGTAAAGGGCCGCGCCACAGCTCAAGCGGTTAGTCGCTGGCTTCACACGGCGGCAGCCCGGGTTCGATCCCGGGTCTGGTTAAGTGGGATTTGTGGTGGACAATGTGGCGCTGGGGTAGGTTTTCTCCGAGTACTTCGGTTTCCCTGCCAATCTTCATTCCACCAATTGCTCCACAAGCACCCTCACCTATCATCTGGGGCTGGTACAATAGGCCAGAAGTGGCCGCAGTACAAGGGACTTAGTCCCACCCCACTAACAATAAAAAAAATGCGTTGGTAACAAGGAATGATCGCGAATTGAACATTAGAAGAAGATAGAGCGTACGGGGGTAATATGGAATACTTAAGCACTTCTTTCTTAACACTCAGTGCTGTATGATTTGTGATCAGAACTGCACCAAACAAATTTGGATTTTCATTTGCAATAAAATAATATAAAGACGCAGTAGGCAAGGAAAGAACCAAGGATGCATTGGACGAGTTACTTGCTGCAGTCAGAGTAGGCCTACAGGCGAGCGGAAGTCAAATGCTCCCGTCCGACTAGCATAGCGTCGCCAGAGAACACGAAACCAGAGTGCAAACAGAATATGCTTCGCTATGCGTCTATGCACACTGCACTTCGCTCGCTACTGCGTCTCTTCAACCCCGAATTTGCTAGGCAAGGAAAGACGATAGATTCACCGCTGGACAAGGTGTTTTAAAGCTATGATTTCACAATTATCGCAGCTAATAAAATATTCTGATATGGTTCCATGTATTCTATACCAGGACACACCACTGCAAACCATCGCCCTTGCTTTTAATCCAAGGGAGCGTCAGTTGGCGCCCTGAATGAAGAAACCAGACGCCCAATAACTGTCTATCTTCGGGTAGAGACAGACGGATACTGGTACACATTAATTGGTTCTTGCCGTAAGAGCAGAGCAGAACAAGCGAACATCGACAGAGAAACAGGAAAATCTTAACTGAAGACCTTTCTATGAGGAAGGTGTGTACGAAAATGGTTTCAAAGGAGCTCACCGAAGAACTCAGTCTGTGAGGGAGTTCTTTGCTAGTAAACAAATAACTGTGCAGGAACACCCTCCCTACTCACCGGATCTAGCCAAAAATTACCTTTTTTTCTGTTCCCGAAGATAAAATAAATATTGCAAGAAGGCATTTTGATGACATTGATGACATCAGGAATAATACGACGGCAGCTCTGAAGGTCACTCCACAAAACCAGTTCCAAAATTGTTTTGAAGGGTGGACTAGGAGCTGGGATCGGTGCATAGCTTCCCAAGGGGAGTGCTTTGAAGGCGACCACAGTGATATTCATCAACGGGATATGTAGCATTTCTACCTCTACGAGTTCGCGAACTTTATTGTCATACCACGTAAGCCTGCCTGTGAGGGCCATTTCAAGAATGCGAGATAATCAGGAACGGCAGGTGTTTTTAAAATCTGATCTAACACTTTAAGTACATAACATTTTAACGCCTGGCACACACGGATGGAATTAAAAGTGATAGTTCTAAATTCTAATTGCGAGAGACAAGAAACAAATATATATCGCCATTGCTTATTTACGTATCTCAGATAAACATAAACAGCATAATAAAGGAATTAACGCCTCATTCCTTTAAAAAGGTTTTATCATTTTTCGGACGGATTCCGTATGTTTATTTGCGCCTTATGTTATGACATGAAGTAAAAGAGAATAAGGGGCAGCGTCATAGGTCAAGCGGTTAGTCGCTGGCTTCCCACTACGGCGCCCCGGGTTCGATCCCGGGTCTGGTCAAGCGGGATTTGTGGTGGACAAAGTGGCGCTGGGGCAGGTTTTCTCCGAGTACTTCGGTTTCCCCTGCCAATCTTCATTCCACCAGTTGCTACCCAATCACAGTTACCTATCATCTTGGGCTGGTAAAATAGGCCAGAATTGGCCGCAGTACAAGGAACTTAGTCCCACCCCACTAGCAATAAAAGAAGAGAATAACCCAGTGTATGTGAGGCATGGGAACATTCGAACATAATATAACACTGCCTTTAACTAGTATAGAGCTCTGCAGATTGTGAAATTCGGTTAATTTGGCGGAAAGTAGACATTTTGGCCTGTGTATCACTAATACACAGAGACCTTACGAAAATAAGAAGTCAAGGTCACATAATAATGAAGCTGGATCTACGATATTATTTTCTGTTACAGCTAATGAAACACATGAACTGGTCTCGATCACATATTCGCTTGGTTTGAGCAACGGAAATAAGAACAATACGTGGACCGTATAACTGGTAAATCATTCTGAAAGCGATACAGTGACAAATAAAAAAAAAACGGTTGACAATCTGTGAGAGAATGTTTCAGAATAGATGGACTGATGGATCTGGGAATTTCTGGGTACAGAATTTTATACCGCTGCAGCACATTGTGCAGAGTCGATATAAATTCACAAATATTTAGCGTCACAACGTACGGTATATTCTCCCGCCGTTTTCTGCAAAGTGGGCCATAAATTTCAGCACATACACTTGTCATTCGAACAGCACCTAACCACTACTTGCATTCCAGCCAGCATCCCCGTTACACAGCAACCAGCAGCGTAACGCACAAGGGCGCTTAGCCGCAAATTCTGAAGAAATGAGCAATAAAAAAATAAAATATAACTAATAATTATACCCCCAGGGCTCAACGTTACGAAACTGTTATATCCGCCATTATTCTGTGCCAATTTGACTAATCTTTAGTCATATGTTGTTGCATATAACAATAATTGTAATGCTTAATAAGCATTTGAGCTGCCAATGGATAAATCAGACAAAATTACATGCATGCGCTATGTACATTACCGCAAAGTACAGAAGTTTAAACATATGTTGAAGTATCAGAGGTTCTAAAAACAGGCCATACGTGCAGGAATAAGCCGCCCACTTTGCGGAAACTGGTGACAGAATGAACGTTGTTCGACAGGACATTTATACATTTCTGCTTACAACATGAGGCTTGTCACAGCCCCAGAGATTTGTTTGCACATAGAAAGAGCACTTACCGCAACACGCATACAACCAGGAAAGCACCAAATCACGCACTCACACGAGTGAAATCATGGACTTAACAAAACACTTCTAACCGTACTGGGTCTCGAACCCTAGAGTCTTTAACACTATTTGGAAACACAGAAGTTGCTACTTCAACGTCCAGCAGTTAAAGTGGGCGGTACACTAGTGGTACGTAGCTATACAAACCATGGGACGGCCGCACAAAACACAACACGACACCAGCAACCCGCAAAGACAACTGCGACCTCTGCCAGTGTCATGGGGAAGGCGCAACACACATGCGTGTGGGGGAGGGACAGAGAGGGACTGAGAGAGAGATAGTGAGCTCCAGAACTTCCAGCAGCTACGCTCAACCCCGCACCTGCCCGGCCGTACCAACCTGTGGGGCGCAACAGACACATGCATGCATGTACGGGGGTGGCAAACAGAGAAAACAGGGCGACAGGATTCTATAATGGAGAGGACAAGCCATAAAGGACAGAAAATAAAAACAATACGTTAACATGAAAAACAAATCCAAACGTGGAAAACACAGGATGCAGAGATTTCACACAGGACAGGAAATAAAAAGAAGACGAAAGAGAGAAGGCAAATGCGACGAGAAGACACTACTGAACAACGGGGAAAGTAAAAATAAATAGAAACCAGATAATTCTGGATGGAGCGGGAAGGAGAGAAGATAAAAATGAGGGTCCCCCCCAAAAAAACAACACACCGACACGAAATGTAAAGTCTCGTAGGCGTAACACAGAACGAGATAAAACAAGACTACGATATGGCAGGAAGTAACATAGGATAAAACAAAGAATAATATGTAAATAGGAAACGCAACGATACAAAAAGGAGACAATAAGAGACAATAGGAAATAAGATAAGAAGGGACGGAACGTAAAATGGTAAAGAACATGAACCAAACAAACATTGAACGAAGACAGCCATGTCGCAGTACGAATCAAAGAAATAATATAAAACGTGACAGGACAGGAAATGAAATGAAAATAAGACGTGGCAGGAGAGGAAATGACGAGGGCGCTGTATGAGGCAGACCTGGAATAAAAAGTTGGAAAACTAAGACATGCCACGAAGTGACACAAGATAGCAGTGCGGGAACTTGATAGGAAAAGAGGACAGTGGGTAGCTCGAATCGGGGTGAAAGAAAGGAGGCGACATAGGCAGAGAGTCCCAAGTTACAAAGGGAATTGTAGAGCTAGAAAGGAAGGAGAAAATTGTAATTTAGGACAAAATATTACGGCTAAGTAAGAGATATTAATGACTAAGAAAGAACACAGATTACATCAAAGAAATGTGCTTAACGAATAGTCAAATAACGATGATTAAAAAATAGCCCAACATGCATTTGAAGAAGGTCACAAAATATGTTGCAGATTGAAGCAGATACCACATAGGGAATGCAAGGAATCCATCCACGTGTCTCTGGCAGACCATCCGATCAGTCAACCCAGCTTGCACATCTCTCCCATCTGGACTCCCACTATTGCAGCAGAAAGCACAAAACTACAACTCCGTCCAGTGTAGATTAAATGGGAAATTTCTATTCTTTATGTTGGTACCAAACAGAGAGTTTGTCTCTATAGTGTTGGCTTCTATTCTGATAGTAATCTGATTATAACAAAAATAGCCGCGAAACAGTACATGGACATAGGTGCTGGCCTCATATGTGTGTGGATATTTTTATGTTTTTAATATTTGTCTTAACTCTCGTAGATGTTCGTGTTGTGCTTGGTTTATGTAACCTATCTTCTGTTGGTGCTGGTGAAGGATTATTGGGCCCAACTGAATGGGTTCCACTTTAAATACGGAGACAGAACCAGTCTCCGAAACGCCGTATGTTTTAAATAAAAAATATATGGATAATGTCCAGAAACACAATAATTGTAACATTTATTCCCTTTAAAAAGTTCCTGTCTTTCTTAGTGAATGTGGTCCTCTGGTCTATACTGCCATCGACATGTCTGGAAAATGCTGGAAATCATTTTGCGAAAGTAATTCGAGTAATTCTGCCAAGGTTACGTTTCTCTTAATGTCTTCAGGCAGATGAAAATAGTTCCCTCTCCAAATCATCCGGTATTCGATACAGTTAGACGGGACCAAATCCGGAGACTACTGAGGACGTATACAAAACGCTATTTGGTTTTGGGTGGGGGCGCTTTACCAGGTGTCAAATTCACTTGTCCAATAACTAATATTTTTTTTCCGAATATATTGCCGCAGAATTTAGGAAATATATGTTTAATATGACATAATTTCTTTTCTGGAGGAATACATTTGTATTTCTCTTGATATAAAGAAAAGTAAAGCAGGGTGGTTTTAAAATTTTGTTTTCACATTCGCGTCTCATAGATCCACGAATTTGCACTGAGTCCCACTGACGTATCCTAACATTTGTATTTTTCTGGTTTATTTTTCGGCGCTCTCAGAACACAAAATATGGAGCTTAGATTGGCATAAAGATGTTTCCTTCAACACAACAATTCTTTAAGAGGTATACACATGAATGTTTACATTAAAGTCATAAACCTTAGAGGCACGACGCATTTCGATCCTAATTGGGCCATCATCAGGTGGCGGTTTGTGTTAAGGTGCTGAAATTCTAATACCCAATATGGATCCATATTATGGGATGTCTACTCTATGCACTATGCAATACCACACTTGTATCAAGACACTCGGGATCATGCGCTGTTTGAAAAATAATTGGGTTGAGACTGCATGAATTACGAGTATTATGCATCCAGTTAGATGTCAAATCAAAGCTGAAATAATACGTACAATTATTAAAATGAAAACGACAATATATGTAAGGGCATATTGTTTCCCAGGTACGTTGGTCGGTCTAGTTTACATTATGTACATTCTTATAAGAATGTTGCCTCTGGTTTGACGGGGTTGTGAGGTCGAAGTGGTAGTGTTCTTGCTGAGACAAATGTTCTTCTTATCCTGGTGCTGCTGTCAGAATGTCGAGCTTGATTGTACATGGCTGACGGATGATGAACTACAAAGGATTTGAAAGGAAGCAGTAGTAGCCTAATCAAATCCCTATTTCGGCAATTTGCTGGAAGGACGGAGGAAAACCATAGAGAGCCATGAAGGCGTATAGCGGAGTGGGTTTATAGATCCACATTTTCTTGACCTCGGCACTAGCTGGAGGTGAGTGGTCAGCTTCACGCTCCGGCCGCTTTACCCCCGTGGAAAGAGCCCCCGGTACCCATTGGACATGAGGTTGGGTGAATCCCAGAGCCAGTCCGGACGACGTGGAGAAGAGAAAATTCTTCGCCTTACCGGGACTCGAACTCTGACCCTCGGTCGTCCAGGCCGTAGCCAGTCGCTATCCCGGCTCCTTAGAGAACAGAAAACTTCAGTGAAAGAAACCACAAACGAGTTGGATCCCTGAAGTTTTGGGTACGCAACTGTTGACATGTTCAGTGACGTACTCTCTCATACGAACCAATTCAGCAGTTCGGCCGGCTGCAGCACACAAGATATCAAACCCGTTACGTGTTTATCAGACTCCATAAATGGCTGTCATGAGGCACAGTATGAATTTAGAGGCCGGTCTAGTAAAATCGCAGGGAACGGCAAATCCAGATTTCGAAGCTCTGCAGAGCAGACTGGCTGAATTGAAACTTTAATCCGGGTCATAGGCCATCTAAAATAGTAGATGTTTCTCGTCTGTGTGCTTAGATAAGCTTCCATAACCTGAATAAAATCGGGTGGCACGCCAAGCTTCAATAAAATAAAACATTACAATACGAGTATGTTAGCCATTTTCGTATTGAGCTCTGTTCCCCTACTGCAGTTACAGAATGATTAAGAAATGTGAATACGATATATCTGTTTTGGTTGTTATTATTACTGGGGAGCCCAGATAGCGCAGTCGGTATGGCAACTGGCTATTGGGTGGACGGCAGAGGGGTCGGAGTTTGAACCCCGGTAAGGGCAATTATTTTCTCCTCTCCACAACTTTCAGACCTGATCTGGGGCCTACCGAGTCTCCTATCCAACGCATAACGAAGCATATTTCCCCGGATATAAAGCGGCCGTGGCGTGAAGCTGATCATTTACCTCAAACTAGCGCTAAGGCCGAGAATACGTGGATCTCTACATATACTCCCCCATCTGTCTTCATGTTGTGGTGCTTAATGGGTTAAGTACAGGGGTAACTTTATCTTTTACCGTATTATTATTATTACCATGTCATTATTATTATTATTATTATTATTATTATTATTATTATTACTATAAAATGGTGTTAGACTGAGTTCACTCGGTACGTCGAGCACTATTTGGCCTACTGTACCAGCCCCAGATGATATGATGAATGTAGGGCAATAGGTGGAATTAGAATTGGTAGGGGAAACCGAGGTACAGGTACAAAGCCCACCACAGTACCACTTTGCCCACCACTGATCCCACAAGACCTGATCTGGAATGTAACGCGATTCGCCGTTTTGGGAATCCATGCACTAACCATCCCAGCTATATCAGCTTTGACTGAAGTAAGAAATAACAGGAAGGCCGCGCCATAGCTCAAGTGGTTAGTCGCTGGCTTCCCGGGTTCGATCCCGGGTCTGGTCAAGTGGGATTTGTGGTGGACAAAGTGGCGATGGGGCGGGTTTTATCCGAGTACTTCGGTTTCCCTTGCCAATCTTCATTCCACCAAATTCTCCATTATCATAATCACCCGGGGCAGGCTACAATAGGCACATCAGTGGCCGCCGTGCCGAGCGGACCCAGTTGGGGATCCACTCCCCACTAAGCGAATATATAAAAAGAAAGACATCACAGAAGAGTGCACAAGGAATTATATCCACATTTTTATTAACTGTGATCCAAAACTGAACATATATAGTGTCCTGTACGACGTAATTCACTGTCAGCCATTAGCCCTACTGAAGGACTTTATACTTTACGTACTTCTTATTGGAACTATTTTAATGTGGCTTATAGACCCGTTGCTAAGCAGTGACTCTGTAAACAGAGGCCGTTGCTGCGTAACACCCGCAAAATACGTGCACCGCAACAATAAAAGAACGGTCTTTCTACGTAGTCCTCGCCGCGACCGTTCCCATGCAACGGTGTGGCAAGCACGGCTCTAAAACAAGAAAGAAAGGCTTGTTTTCTATGTGGTCAGTGCCGAGGAGTTATCTTAAATACAATTGGCGTTACAGTTCAGTTGAGTGAAGTGAAGTGAAGTGAAGTGAAGTGAAGTGAAGTGAAGTGAAGTAGCAGGTTGGTGAGTGAGAAAGTTCTGTTGGCAGTTCAGTTGAAAGTCCGCCTGTGGAGAGAAGACTAGGAGGTTGGTGTGTAATGGCTGCCAGCCTGGGATCCAGTTAGTTGAGTTGTCAATTGACAAGAGTTCTGCACGGGCGGCTGTGACAAGAGGTCATGAGCGCGCAAAGCTGAAAAATCCCCCTTGGTAGAAGCCGTAACCAGGAAACGGCTAGTGGAGACTAGTCTTTGTGTGTAATAGTGTACTGTAAAGCGTAGTTCTGAGTTGTGTACACAAGTGATCAACATATCCAGGCACAGATCCACACTCCGTCTATAATCACACCCCTAACTCGTGACAATATGTACAGTTATCAGGCCGCAACACACCTAGAAGGTTTCTCGTCACAGATACTAATAGTGGCGTAGTTTCAGAAAAGCCAGATGAACCTTAAGGACAAATTAACACATATGTAAGGCTGTGTCCCCACTAATATATCGGTAAGACAAGCGGTAGGACCCGTTGGCTGATCGAATGATCTCATAATATTTGAATCGACGGCCACATGAGATGCTAGAAATGGATTGCAACTTATGCCTCGTTATTCGGGTGGCTAAGACCTGGCTAAGCATTCAAATAAATCTTTGGAATATTTGAGACGTAAGATTTTGTTTGTGGGTAAGTAATTAAAAGCTATTAACTTGTTTAACAGTCGGTCCATTAAGACTTGATGAAAATTACCCCAGTCATAGTGACAGACGCGTACATCACTGACGGAAGGACAAAAAGTAATCAAGACAGGTAAGTAGGTCCAATTATTTGCAAAAATTATATTAACTCCCTGCCGGTCACGGTAGCCGAGAGGTCTAAGGCATGCACTGTCTTCGCTCGCTCGGAAGTCGGGATCGTGGGTTTGAATCCCACTCAGGGCATGGATGTTTGTCTGCGTTCTTCTGTGTTTGTCTACAGGTAGAGGCCTTGCGACGAGTTGATCACTCGCCCAAGGAGTCCTACCGTATGTGAAAGATCTAGTAAACCGAAGTGAAACGGAGAGTTTCATGGAGGTAGGACTAGGCCCAAATTGGGGCTGTAGCGCCACAGGAAAAAAAAGAAAAAATATTAACTCCCTGCACGTAAATATATTAATTACTCCATTATCGCCGTAGTAGAATTTGTTCTTATAAGGCATCTTGTGTAATGCTTACTCCAAATTGCGCATGCGTGCTGTTACAGTCAAGTGTCGCTTTCGCCTTCGTTCCCGCGAACTTCTCAGCTATTGCAACTGACGCGGAAAGTACGTTACATTACTTGTATATACAGAGAGAAGGGTTCTTGTAATGTTTCCGTTATGTGATCACACAATAGTTAAACACGTGTTATGCTCCAATACAATCGCTTTTACATAAGTATTTTCTATTAGGACTGAAGTCCTTCTTGCGACATTTCTCTTCATGTTTTTGATACAGTTTCATCAGTTCCATGATTGTCTTGAATATGGTGATGTATCTGTTACGCCATCTACACATATTATCACGTGACTGAGCATAACTGTAGAAGGGGTTTGAAATGGTAATCGAATTTATTGAACACTTTCCCACAAGACTCGCGACCACACTTTACAAATCACTATCACACACAGACTAGTGTTCTCAATCACGGTCTTCACTGCTGGTTCAACCAAAATTTACTCTAAACTTTTACTTCCCTTCCTGCACTACAGAGGTGTTTCAGGACTATTGAAATCATCCTGCATGCATTTTTTATACTGATAACACATTTCAAAACGCCGTACCCATGTGCACACAATCCTTAATCTTCTAATTTATGTCGCATTTGACTAGTTAATTATCAGGAAAGTGTTATTATTATTATTATTATTATTATTATTGGAAGGGGCGGATTTCCCCATGCACCGCGACTAATAGTCTAGTGTACGTCCCCCTTTAATAGTCTACCAGTCTCCATACCCTGCCGATACTGGTGTTCGCAATCAGCCCCGTTCAGCCAGCTAGGCTGGCTGCGGTACCCGATGCTTACCCATCTAACGGAGGCATTGGAAACTACTTGGGCGGGAAACTTTTTACCTAATAATTTTGCTCAGAGGTCTCCTAGAGATATGAGGATCTTTTACGTGCCGTAAATCTACGACATGGGACCCACGGCTTAAAATCCCTCCCGGAGGACTTGTTCCCTGAATTTTTCCGCCCTTAAAAATTCGACGACCTCCGCCAGGTTTGAACCCGCGTACCTTGAGTCATGAGGTCGGAACGTTACCCCTAGACTTTTTAAAGTGTGTGTTAGAGCCATGACTCTTCATGTGCTTTGGATGTTTGTTGCAGTGCTCTCTCAATATTTCGTGCTATTTCAGTTGTGCTGCCCCGAAAAACGAAGTCTTATGCTCTCCATTACACAGCAGACGGGAAAAGTATTCACCCCTACCGAACCATTGGTGAGGCTCGAGAAGAAAATATTAATAAACACTTCACTTTTGTAAATGAATTAAGCATAAGAAAAGACTGCCACTTGGAAAGCCTATAACACGAACACAGAATAAAAGCAAAAAGACTGCATTGAGTGGGTTTCGAACCCACAATCCCAGTGTTCGAGCGAGCGAAGACATTTCATGCCGTAGACCGCGCCGTCAGTGTGATATACGCGTTCAGTAAAAATTATTTAATTACAGATAAAGGCTTCAGGCATTATAGCTTTCTATTCTCCTGAAATAAATAATTCAGAACAATCAGTTATACAAAAAAATGTCATTTCGCTTTTGGGCTCCTAGTTCGCGTACCGTTATTTTCATGAGAATCATCTACTCAGCTTTATTTAAGGCTATATTCTGCTTATGTTGCTGAACACCCGTGTGGAGGCGGAATCGAATACCTCCATC
Organism: Cryptotermes secundus; assembly: GCF_002891405.2. Lineage (NCBI taxonomy): Eukaryota > Metazoa > Arthropoda > Insecta > Blattodea > Kalotermitidae > Cryptotermes > Cryptotermes secundus. The sequence goes on from NW_019737394.1 coordinate 1,450,097, forward strand.
GTCACCCTGCGAGTCGTAGGAGGCGACGAAAAGGGAAGTCTCAAATCTGAGACAGTAAAATATGGTCTTGAGTACCAAGGGACTCGGACCTGAGAAAGACTGCGCTGGGAAACACCAGTGGCATATACAAAAGACAGACCCGTCCTCTCGTCAGAGAGGGCGCCTCACAGAAACAAGACCGTAACTGTCAAACAGTATAAAATATCTGGTCATAAGCTCCGGATGGGGCTCGACACCAAGACTTTCTGACTGACCGTCAGTCGCAATGTGACTTTGACTTGTTACTGAAATTAAACCAAAATCGTGAAAACCATTTTCGTGTAAATCACAGTTTACATTTTGAGTGTTATTTCATGGGCACTTATTTTGGGAACTTGAATGTTCACGTTCCCCAATAACCAGCCTAAACTGAAAAGGTCTTAATTAACGAATATTGTCATGTCTGTCCGTGTGACTATAAACGGCGTTTGGATTGGTGAATGGACATACTGACCATTCATTCACACCACTCTGAACTACAAGTAATTACAACGCTATCGCTAATCTCCACACTTAACAAATCATCACAGTACTCGCTAAGTATTCTTCTAGTCTACTGTGTCTTCATCAGCCTTTACTTAGCAATGGTTTCTAACAGTGGAGATTCTTCAGCTTCCCGCTCTCAGGTTCTATTTTCACAGCCTCCTATGCAGAACTCAAATCATAACCGAAGGCTCTCAACTAACTAAACTGATTACTCCCAGATTGGCGGCCATTTCACACTAATATCCTAGCCTACTCTTCACAAGCTGACTTTCAACTGACTCCTTGTCAACTTAATTACAGTGCGAACTCTTCTCTGTCTTCAATAGTCTATCCTGACAACGGATCTTAGTATAGTAATTACCCATAACAGTCCTACTGAACTACAACACACATAAAGTCTTCTCTTCATAGACGGACTTCCAGCTATAACCATTTCGCACGGACCGAGTAGAAAACACCTTTTCCAACAGTAACTTTATAGTTATGTTTATTCGTTACCGGGAGAAAATGTTTACCGAAACGTTGCCTAGAAACGAGTGCATAACACGGTTATTTATTCGCCTATTGCATATCAACTGCTGCACCTGCTGCAATAATATCCGTGGAGCCATTCAGGTGGAAGACACGTTCACACACATACACACACACACACACACACACTTATGCTCGCAGGCGTGATTGCGAAACCAGTTTTTGAGATTCACAGGTGATGAAAACGTAGAAATACGTGAAATTCTTGAGGTTTTCACCACAATATCACTTTCTTCTATTAACTGCATGTATAGGAAAGTGATAACAAATGAATATGTGAGTACCAACCTATCAGTTAATGATAGTCAACTATAACCGCCAAGCAAATACTCTTGTGCTGGTCCACCACATCAGTTCGCTATTTTGATCAACATTGATGACGATTTTATCTGTGGCTTTATTCGATCGCGAGGTCGACAGCATGAACAGACTGCTTGCACGGCACTTGCATAATAGAAATGGGGAACTCGCGTGGAGGAAGTGGAAGAATTGGAACATCCTGCCAAACGGACTAACAGGTCCAAGTTTACTGTTAACTCGGTGCAGTCAGTAACGCGCGAGCCGTCATAAAACCTCTGGCAAGTGTGGGCGGAATAAGATTGCGCATGCGTACTGCGGCATGTCACGCTACCCTTGGATAAAAACATGCAGAGTTCGCCATGTGATGTATAGGAATGTGGAGCGACAGGGCTATTGATGATATGATAATGCCCCTTCGGACAGTGACGGAGAATTATATACAGTGGTCGAATTGCTTAACAGTGATATGGCAAATGGTAAATTTTTTTAGATCAGGTCATACGTATGCAAACATTAGGACCGGACATCAGTTCTGTGACGTCACCTATGCTTCTAGATATAGTGAGCACAGGCTACATATGAATTGCATTCAAAATTAGCCACTTCGATCCAAGCAGGTTCACTAGAGGCAAGCGTTCGATGACATGTGTGTGGGGTTTGAAGAGGACTTGCATTGTAAATAGACAATAACATCATACTCCATCCTCACTTTCACTTCCAAACTTCCAAATGAAGGGATAATCCCAAGGATAAATCCGTGACTAATAACCATAATTCACATAATTAACAATAAAAGCGAAAATTGGTAACGCCGTTTAGATTTGAGCACTGATTCGGTACCTCCTTGTGCAGTTCGCGCCAGTTACTTCAGTCTGTGGTCTGTCCTGTCATGCTGGCTGCAGCATTCACGAACTTCGAGCGCTATGTCGGGCTACCTACAGGCGGACGGGGACAATTTCGGCGTTTTTTGTAACCCAATTATCTCGCCATGTACCCAGCTATATATTCGCCGCGTTTCCTTTTCTGCAGTAAATTATTGAGGGATTTGTAATTATTAGTTAGGGCTTTCTCCGATTGAAACATCCTGTATATTAGATGGATCAGCCTAAACAGTAAGAAATCAATCATATGCCAATCTGACTCATTACATTAAGAAGTACGTTCTTCTTATTTCCCTCGTGGAGTGAGACTGAGTCCAATTGGTACGTCGGCCACTAATTGACCTATTGTACCGGCTCCAGGTGATATAGTATGACTGTGGAGCAATTGGTGGGATTCAAATTGGTAGGGGAAACCGAAGTGCCACTTTGTGCACTACAAATCCTACATGACCTGACCCCGGTCGCCGCTTTGGGAAACCGGCGTCTAACGGTCTGCGCTATGGAACGGCCCAATTCGAAGTATGTTTTATTGAGCAACTCAAACGTTTAGAAACCTGACTTCAGTTAGACTGAAATACGAGTGCAACTTCGGGGCGAAGAAAAATGAAGATATATTTTGACACATAATGGGGTCTTGTCAGCCGTAAAAAAACAGTGAACCGGGCTATCCTAATTCTGACTTTTCGCACATTTCGTCAACAACTAAGTATCACGCTGCAGCAAAGTATGACTGGCGGTAACTTAGCTCCCAAACAACAATCACCCCTTTTAATGGGTTCATTATAGTTTTCCAAGAATCCCCACCGGACCATATCCTCAGGCTCTAAAATTTAGTTAAAATATATTTTTCTGCGATTAATTTTAATATTATTTTTCTATGCACCCCCTCTTTCAAAAGAACTCTATCCGTTAGCTTTTACGACTAAAATTTTGAAAATATTTTTGACTTTCCGAAGCGTGTTGCATGCCCCACCTATCTCGTTACATTTGAGTGATTATTATTATTATTATTATTATTATTATTATTATTATTATGGTTCTAGAGCTCTTTTTTGGGCCTTAGCCGCTTTTTCAGTTTCTTGATCGAATACACAGTCGGTAGGGCTCGTTTGACGGGAGATCGGCCCGTCGCAAGGCCCTTACCTACACACAGAACGACACGCACACAGACATTCATGCCTCAAGCGGGATTCGAACCCATGGTCACAGCGTTCGAGCGAGCGAAGACAGTTCATGCCTCAGACGGCACGACGATTGTGATCGGCACTTGATTTGATAATGTTGAGTGAAAAAACATTTTTTCTAGCCAGGCCCTCTTGGATACAAGAATTGTGCTCCTGCTTCTATGGTCTTTTCCCCCTTACTTTTCCAGATGGGAGACCAAACCTCACTGTCGCATACTGCAACACGAAATACTGGGGCAATACTTTGAAACAGACCACTACCGTCTACTTTTGTTCCCAATTCACATTCATCATTCACCATTCCACAATACTCAACCAGAATATTTGATAGAATGCCGTAAATCATCATTATTGGATTTACAAGGGGCTACCCAAAAGAAACCGAACTTATTTTTTTTTAAACTTATTTATTCAAATTTTAAGCACAAACCTTCAATCCCCTTCAAAGTACTCTCCACTTACACTAATATACTTGTCTAGTCTTTTATTCCATTTTTCAAAACATTGTCTAAATTCATCTTTTGAGATGCTTGACAGCGCCTCCGTCGTTTTTTTCCTTCACCTCAGCAACATCAGCAAAACGCTAAAAAAAAGTTTTGATCATTTCGGGACTCTTCTTTCAAAGCACAGTATGCTTCCACGCGACCTTGTTTTTGTTCAGCAGTCAGCAGTCGTGGCACGAATTTCGCAGCCACCCTTTTCATTCCCAAATCTTCTGTCAAAATTCGCTGAACTGAGCTCCAAGTCACTCCCGACAGCTCCACAATTTCTTCAATGGTCCGTCGTCGATCTTCCTTGATGATTTCACGAATTTTTTCAACATTTTCATGTGTTCGGGCCATTGCAAAAACGACGATCACACAAAACAGTTGTCACTATAAACTCTGCCGAAACTAGTCCTTACCTTNAAGGTGAAAAGGCTTGAATGGGCTGGACACATAATACGAGTCAACGAGAACGATTAAGAAAATACGAGTACTTAATACTAAACCAGAAGTAAATAGGAAAGTGGGAAGACCAAGATTGAGATGGGAAGAATGTGTGTGGCAGGACATAAGAATTTTGGGTGTAAAGAACTGGAGGAATGTAGCATCGAATAGAGAAGAATGGCGAGCAATCCTGAGGAAGGCCAGGGCTCACAAAGGGCTGTCGTGCCAGTGATGATGATAATCATATTAATAACCATGTGGAAAAAGATGAAGTGACGGTAGGTTGGAGGGAATTGCATAATGAGGAGTTTCATAATTTGTACTCTTCTCCAAGTATAATTACATATGATGATCAAGTCGAGGAGGATGAGAAGGGCAGGGCATGTAGCACAAGTGGGAGAAGATGAATATATAGGATATTGGTGGGAAAGCCAGAAGGAAAGAGACCACTAGGAAGATCAAGACGTTTGTGGGTGGACAATATTAAAATGGATCTTAGAGAAATAGTATGGGGTGGTGTGGACTGGATTGGTCTAGCTCAGGATAGGGACCAATTGAAGGCTCTTATGAAGACGGTAATGAAATTTCGGGTTCCGTAAAATGCTGTGAAGTTCTTGAGTAGCGTCACAAGTGGCGGCTTCACAAGTAGAGCTCAGCAACATGAAGGTTAGTTAGTTAGTTGTTCTTCTATTTCTAGTGGGGTGGGACTAAGTCCCTTGTACTGCGGCCACTTCTGGCCTATTGTACCAGCCCCAGATGATAGGTGAGGGTGATTGTGGAGCAATTGGTGGAATGAAGATTGGCAGGGGAAACCGAAGTACTCGGAGAAAACCTGCCCCAGCACCACTTTGACCACCACAAATCCCACTTGACTAGACCCGGGATCGAATCCGGGCCGCCGAGGTGGGAAGCCAACGACTAACCGCTTTTACTATGGCGCGGCCCATGTTAGTTGGTTATTGACAACCATATGTGAAACGACAATCTCTTCCAGTATATACAGGGTACCCTGGAGACCACTGTCGGGGCCCTGGCATTAATTATAACGGGCCCTTGTCTTATAAAAAAGAGAAAATACCGGACCGTGGTCTCGCAAAGGTTGAGAACCACTGCTCCAGACTCTTGTTCATGAAGTACTCGGTTTGATTCTTGACCAGAACACTAGCTATTCTGATTCAGGTAAACATGGTTTTCCTATGACCAATACTGGGGTAGAAGCATTTCGATTGGACCACGTCGATTCCTTCCGAATCCTTTCAAATTCATCATCCTTCTCTTCCTACTACACGACAGTCCACTTACAGTCCAGCTGCTGATAGCTTTGTAGAACAGCAGACTTTTTCATAACAAAGGTAACTCAAAGGATTTTTTTTGTTCCAGTTCTTCAACGATATCACTTTTAGAAAAGCCACAATCAGTTTCTTTCATGCACTTCTCAATTAACCAATCTCAGGTCTCAAGATAAAAAAGTAGTTAGCTTCTGCTTGGTAATAAGGAAGCCCGTCAGGATTATGAGCACCCCCCCCCTCCGAGCTCTGCCAAACCGTGACAGTCTCTTTCACTTTGTAATGCCATCCCAAAGTGTTCACTTCCCATTTAGCTCACGCTCCGAAGTTTTGTTAAGTCTTTCTTTCTTCCAGCACCCTCCTCCTCCCCCTCCGCAGCGTTACGTGTCCAGCGAACTTAAAATCCCTGATTACGTGGCCCTAATAAAACCAGGACTAAGTATCGAGGTCCGTCCTTAAGTAATTTTACTTTCTCACGAAGAAGAAATCAACGTCGAGAATTTTACGCTATAACAAACAATATATAAACTGAAGAAAGCAGCCTTCTGGGATTTGGCACCGTGTATATGTGGTGTTAACCGACGTTTCGGAGGGACGTATAGCCTCCATCTTCAGGGTAGAAGAAAAAATATAAGAAATCTGCAAAACGAAGACTGCAGTCTGCTTTTATCGGTTCTCACGGTCTCTTCGTTTTGCAGATTTCTTATATTTTTTCTTCTACCCTAAAGATGGAGGCGATACGTTCCTCCGAAACGTCGGTTAACACCACATATACACGGTGCTAAATCCCAGAAGACTGCTTTCTTCATAGTCACCGCCGTGAAAGCCTCAAATCTTACAATATATAAAATGTTGTTGGTACTTTACAGGAAAACAAATACATTCAAAATGTATAAATATATATGCCATGACATCGAAACAGAATGCAAGGAGAAAGAACGTTGAAGAATACACAATGCACAATTTTAAAGTTATATTAAGAACAATTAAAATTGGTTTTTAAGTAAATAAATTTTTAGACTTACACGTCGCACGTGACCTGAAATTATATAGTAGGATGTATCAATTTATAAAAATCATCATATATACCTAATTATAGCCCCATGTGACCCATATATGTCGTAAATATGGATGAAAACATTAACTAAGTGATGCTGTAGCTGGCTTCCTACGGTGGTGGTCTGGGTTCGAGTCCAGGTCAGGCCACATGAAATTTATGGTGGGGCACGCGGTAGCGTAGTTGGTTGAGGGGCTATGCTACAAGCCAGAAGGTCGCGGGTTCAAGTCCCAATGAGGTCATTGGATTTTTTTTTTCAATTAACCTAATCCTTCCACCCGCACAATGGCCCTGGGGTTGACTCAGCCTCTAACAGAAATGAGTACCAGGAATTAATTAAATAAATTTCCTGGGGAGTAAAGCGTGGCCGGCGCGTAAGGCTGATAACCTTACCGTCATCTTAGAGCCGGTTGTCTAGATAATGTGAGAGCCTCAACGTCTCACAACCCTATGAGCCTTCATGGCCTGTTATAGGGATCGCTTTACTTTTACTGGGACTCATTACTCTGACCCCTAGGTCGTCCAGCCCGTAGCTGAATGCAGGAAGAATATGAAATTAAATGTAATAACGCGTAAGAATTTCTTTTAACTTTGGTTTTATTAATTAAAAAGGAATGTAAGTTAACCATTATGGAACCCCACCTCTCAGTATATATTTTGCCCTTAAGTATGACGCCTAAGTATTATTAATTTGTCTAATGTTCAAGGATGAGAGGTAAAGTTTTCTCGTGGGTCAGTGGACCCGAACGCCTCAGTAGTTACTCAATGCCTACGAATATGTAACTTCTCTCAGACATTGGTTTCCTACAGTAAACCTAGTAGACAAACCCCAACATCGTGCAATGTACTGTAACCTGTTCCAAACTTGTGTGACACCTGAGGCTCTATTGGCGAGGCGGAAGTCAGAAACTAACTAATTAACCAACTTCAGGCAGCCGAGACCATCCTGAGAAACCACCAGTCGCTCAGCCACTCATGAATATCCTAACACTTCATGGAAACTAAAAGTTCATTACCGTGTTAACAAGAGCCATCAACTGGTCCCTATCCTGAGCCAGATCAATCCAGTTCATACCACCCCATCCTCTCTAAGATAACTTAGAATATTATCCACTCACCTACGTCCTGATCTTCCTAATAAATTCTTTAATTCTGTATTTCCCACAAATTTCATATATGCATTGCTCTTCTCCTCATTCATGCTACATACCTTGCCAATCTTATCCTTTTTGCCTTGATAATTCTAATTATCTTTGGAGAAAAGGACGAGCTCCGAAGCTCCTCATTATGCAGTTTTCTCCAAACTCCTGTCACTATCCTTCCTCTGTACAAATATTCTCCCCAACACCCTCAGTCACTGTTCCTCCCCTAATGTCAGAGACCAAGCTTAGTAGCTGAACCTCTCACCTCTCCCTTTGGCGTTATTTGGGTTAATATTAAAAGGAATTAATTAAACGCGATGTGCGCCAATGAGAGATGTACTCCCATAAATGTAATTAAGAGTAGGTAAACGAATCTGATTCCGGTCACGGTAGCCGAGCGGTCTAAGGCATGCACTGTCTTCGTTCGCTTGGAAACCGGGATCGTGGGTTCGAATCCCACTCAGGTCATGGATGTTTAGTTTGTGTGTGTGCGTTTTTCTGTCTTTGTGTACAGGTAGAGGCCTTGCGACGAGCTGATCATCCGCCCAAGGAGTCCTACCGAATGTGTAAGATCTAGAAAAACCGAAGTGAACGGAGAAGTTCATGGAGGTAGGCCTAGGCCCACTGAGGCTGTAGTGCCAAGAAAAAAAAAACGAATATGATTGGACGGACTAGGGAGCCGGATAGAATGAGGATCTCAAAGCTGTTACGCCAAGAACTGCCAGGCTCAGTGACATCGGATTAATTTATTCCTCAGCATGAGACACCACGTGACACTTGCGATGAAGTGAGTATAGGAAGCACAACACAGTTCACTCTGCCTTTATGTACTGCTGGAAACCTCATAGTCTCGGATCCTGAAACTAAATTAATTTATTTTTTAAAAGTCACTTGAATACTAGAAGAAATCGGTCACATCATTATGATTTTTAGGTTCAATTTGAAACTTTAATACTGTAATTCAGTAGCAGAAAGCAGCACACGTCTTCTCTGGAACTGAAGGTGACGCCACGTGATCCACAGTTTCGAGAGAGAGCATCAGAAAACAACGCTACGAACAGAAACGTGTTAATTTTTAGAAATGCGTAATTCTCTCGACTGACAGTCTACATTCAAACTGGGAAACTGCGTCATAAGTGTCCTGCTACTAATCTGATTGGCTGTCACTTACAAAGCCCTTAACGATACGTGAACCATACTCAGCTTGGGGCGTCGCCTTTGATATTCAAGTTTGAAAACTTAGGAGTATACAGAGCTGTTAAGGACGCGACAACCTGGCGCCTTGACATGTCGAAATTTCCAATGAAACATCGTATTGCCAGCTTAAGACAAACTAATGCGACGTTATAATAATCACTACAATGGGTTAATTAATGGCTTCATACACATTTATATATAAATATATAAAATTTATGAACATGTAAAAATTAAATAATCATAAATAAATGTCAGATAATTACGTAAATAAATAATTTAAAATTATTTAAGACGATTCGAAAGAGAGCAGAGACATCTTCACGCAATTACAGAACCAAAGGCAAAATTATAATTCCGTTTATTTTAATTTTTACATTTCAGAGAGCAGACGAGAAGACAGAAGTTTCTGAAATGAATTATAGCAACTCAAACGAATTCAATCTGCCAATATTTCCCCACAATAAATTCTGTACATTGAATTTAAGGTTCTCACAGCTTTTACCATGAAACGTGGGGTTGCTGATGGGGAGTAATGTTTTCTATCAGCTGACGGGCAGCATGTGGTCCGAGTGCCACCAATTGGGCAGCCCTTGTCCATTAACAAAATACTTTTCAAGAGCGCTTACCTTATGCCTATCAGTGAGTCATGATATAACAGTTCTCCCGCTCTCACAGCGCCTTTGTGTACCGCGGCGTTTATCTTCATACGTCCACGTCGTGACGCCTGGGCATTCGTTTTTACGGTTAAGTGATGAAAGGACGAAAAGAGAGTTCATGACGCTTCGTAATTGGGACCAGTCAGCTAATGGAAACAACTCTGACAGAAAATATTGGCCCTCCAGAATTGCTGGGGGTTGTGCGTGAGGCTGAAGACCCCACCTTCAAAAGAAAATTTCACGAAAACTGAAGTAGCAACAGGCGACCAGACGAACTTATAACGACATAGAAAATGTGGCAAGGAATTGAGAATTGGATCATAGAATGTCCTGTCACAACAAATAGGAGTACGGTTTAATCCAGAAAATCAGGGCTGTGGGCGTGAAGAATTGGATGAATGTGGCTATGAACAGAAACGACGGCCTGAAGCCTCTGAAGGTCAGGTTCGATACTGGACTGTCGAGCCAGTGATGATGATGAATGTCTCTCAATATCCGCTTATGTGAATCTGTGCGCAGGCGGAAGCAAAATCCGCAGATTCCGCGACAGAAGCCTGACATATGCCGAAGGCAGGGCTGTAATGTTGCCCGAAACAAGATCACACCTCCACACCCCTAGGTTCCATGCAGAATTACTCCTTTCATGTACTTCTAAATCCCCTCTGTAATCTTGTTGCTTCCGGTTCTGGACCATGGTTTCTGTGCAGGCCTAAGCGGGCGTTAGCAACAACCACGATTTCCACAATTACAAATTTTCGTCAAGACCACGGTTTTGCCAACAACACAGTTCCTCAGAGACGTGACTCCGGCAGCTAGCGGCATGTTCCTACAGTCCATATTGCCGTTGTTATCATGTAACAACTGAACCACAATATCTGGGCGTCTTGCTGAGTGGTTAGCACTCTGGCGGCGGTTAAACGGACTAACATATAAACCGATGTTCTCTCGTGCTTCTCCCTTCAGATTGTTCTGTGATCAGTTCGTTCACTTGTTTCATAAATACCTGAAAGAGAAATTAGGCGTATTTATTCGTGGGTTCACCCATATTCTGCTAACGGCTCTTTCGACCTCTATCAACTGTGGCCTTCCGAACCGCTATGTTGTAGTGAGAAAGGTGTAAACATCCCCCATAAATTAAACGTAATTAAATAAAGTGAGACCAACTGGTTATAAGATTAGAAATATCTTAATAAATTAATTGGGTATTAGAACAGGCCTGGGGGCCTAATTTGTGAAGATAGAAGACGAAGAAGACCGGTCACGGTAGCCGAGCGGTCTAAGGCATGTACTGCCTTCGCTCGCTTGGAAACCAGGATCGTGGGTTCGAATCCCACACAGGGCATGGACGTTTAGTTTGTGTGTGTGCGTTTTTCTGTGTTTGTGTACAGGTAGAGGCCTTGTGACGAGCTGATCACCAGCCCAAGGAGTCCTACCGAATGCATAAGATCTAGAAAAACCGAACGAAGAAGTTCATGGAGGTAGGCCTAGGCCGACTGGGGCTGTAGTGCCAAGGAAAAAAAATATGTGTGGCTATAGACGGGATTTGAATTGGTGAATGGATTTATCATCAACTTATAGACAAGCTTGGAACTGAGCAATTACAGCCCCACGGCTAATCTCCACAATCCATAAATCACTACAATGCCCGCTAAGCCTTTTTCCAGCCTGCGTCTTCATCAGCCATTCTTGGCAGTGGCTTCTAACAGTGGAGATTCATCAGCGACATACGCTCAGGTCCTCTCTTCACAGCCTTCTGGGCAGAACTCAGTATCCTCGCTAAGCCCCAAACCTCTCGTTTATTACATTTCAGCAAGCACCTATAAAAACGCCCCATCTCCATTGTTGTAATCGAAATTCTGTATTATTAAAAATCTGTTGCCCAGCAACGGCAATGTGTTTAGAGAGCCGTTGCCCAGAAATGGTCGCCATTTACAGATTAACTGCTTAGCAACGGATCTATACACGACAACATATATAAAAATGAATCCGGGAGTGAACTCAAAGACACACATGTGCAGATGAACACAAATAAAGTTAATCTCTGATCACTTCGGAATTCTGGGAATTTACGGCCAAAAGTCTTTAATTTTCTTTTTTACTGTGCGTCAGATACGAGGCCCTGGGCGGTCGCCCACCCTCTTCGCGCGCGCGCTCTCTCTCTCTGCTCTCTAAGTCTTCTTAGGGGCATAATTGAAAAGAAAGTTATCAGATGTTAAAATCATTCGTTAATGTACACAAACACATTAATAAAACAAAGATGTTTCAGTGAAAAAGCCGACAGATACTCGTTAGTTCTGCTAAAGGAGTTGCATGAAAGCAGTTGTTATCTGGGGACTACAGATTTCTTTAAGCATATTTAAGTCAATCAACTCCAGAAATAATTTCCTGGAAGCTGACTCGAAATTACATTTTCAAAGAAGAGCAAATTATGGACGGAATAAAAAACAGATTGAAGCAAAAAAAAAAAAGAAATAAAAGATCTTGTTAATGTTTTCAAACTCTCACCCGCAGGTAAGTTCTGTGAGTGAAGGGAGCTTCAGAAAAAGTGTGTTAATGTTCAGCGTTTAGGGCGAGAATTGGCTGAAACACACGTAATGCTTTAGAACCAAATATGTCGGCGCACCCTGAGCTACCGAAGAATTAGCATAGAAGACTGTGTTCGACAGGCCTGATGGTAATGTGTATAGGGAAGAACAATGAAATGTAGGAAAAAATAGATTTGTTCGGGGGGGGGGAAACTGGATCAAACTGACTCCTGACCGTATCAAAAAGTGGGCTTTTGTATCAGCAATGCTGATCCTTATGGCTGCGCATAATCATTATTACTTATATAGGATATGAATTTCGCCCAGGGAGGCTGAGTGTATGCTATATGTCTGTAGAAAGACATAAAGGTGAAGTGAAGTTCTCCATGTAAAAGGTCGTGAAGGCCCATGGGTTTGTGAGATGTCGAGGCTCCAACATTTTCTAAATAATCGGTTCACAGATAGGGGTAAAGTCAGCCTTACGCGCCTGCCGCCCTTCCCACCCCCTCCCGGATGATTCCTGTTACTTATTTCTGGTAGACGGTGAGTCGACCCCAGGGCCATAGCTCGGATGGAAGTATTAGGTATATTGAAAAAATCCACGGCGTCGTGATTCGATCCCGCGATCTTCCGGCTTGCCTCAACCAACTATGCTACCGTGTGCCCCGTGTATGTATCTGTGCTTATTATATGACACTGTGGATGGCTGCATTATATACCGTCGAAAGGCGGCACGTGCGATGAGTGATGACTTGAAAAATATTTGCACGAAATTGGTCTTGGCATAATCGAAGTACTATCCCAGCATTTGCCGAGAGGAACTGAGGGAATAATACAGCAAATCCTGAGGATAAATGATCACAAACGAGTATTTCTTTCGATGTGACACGGGCAGCATGGAAAACGACAATATTAGGATGGATACAGAGATAGCAACGTGATCCCATAAGTCTCTCAAAGTGAGGGAAATATGTTTAAAAAATTGCAGTAAGGATAGCGGGACTCGACATCGAATTTCGAACCGAACGCCAACTGATTACAATTATACGTCAGCCCGTTAGTGGGGAGACTAAGGAAAACCATGAAGAAACCTATCAGATCTGACAAAAAGCACAGCTAAGATTAGAAATTTGTACTGAAAGGCAAAGTTTCCCTGTGCTTAACTAATTAAGCACCATGCCATTAAGACATAAGGGGGAGTGGATGTATAGACCCACGTTTTCTTGACTTCGGCACTAGTTGGAGGTGAGTGGTTAGCTTCATGCCCCGGCCGCTTTACTTCCGGGGAAAAGGCCCTTGTATCCATTGGAAGGAGGCTGGGTGGGCCCCACTGCCGGTCTGGACGACATGGAGAAGTAAAAATTCTTGCCCACAATGGGACTCGAACTCCGACCCCTTGGCCGTCCAGCCTGTAGCTAGTCACTATATCGACTGAGCTCTCCCGGCTCTCAGAAATGTGTGCTGATACATCAAAGTACTTTATCAATTTATTCTGCGCTATTAAACTCAAACTGAAAAAACGGCATTGCCTAGCCCACGAACAGGAAAATGAAAGAGCTTATTTTTTCTACGAATTAACAGGTGACGTACATAGAACCGACGCTGGGTTTGGTTCGGCACACCTGCAAACATAACCTCAACGCGAGGAGCTATTCACCTCCTAATGAGATAACCTCAAGGGCAGGTTGTGTCCAGTGGAATTTAAAACAAAGATTGTGTGTTCTGGTACCACTGTTTGAGTTTTCTCTGTAGACACAAAGTGTGCATCTGTGAGCAGTCAAACTGCGCACATTATCTGCGCACTGCGCTGGAAAGAGCCTGGTCATGACCTACTCTGTCGCACCTAACTTCTCCACTTCGCTATGGACCGCCATGGACACGAGACACAGATAAATACTGCAGCGTAATTCCCAACGATTTCAACCCTTAAACCATAAAATTAAAGCAGGACACATAACCATACATTAAAATGGAAAAGTAGAGACAAACTCGGTTACGTCATCCAAGGGACCAGAAAATTACGTCGTCAGAAGTGAAAGACTTATTGTCCGATGAAGGCATTAAATCACATTCCAAGAAGAAATATATAGGACCATAAGGTACAGCACTAAAATTCAGTGCTGATGTAATCTATGTGTTACAATTTGTGCAATACAAAATTTTATTGATATTGTAATGAATTTGATGAAAGCATTGCTAGGCAACAGCTTGGCAAACAACTTTTTACTTCAGCACGTGACAGCAATAGGCTGTCCACTGCTAAGCGACGGCGAGGTAAACAAGCTTCATCATCAATACAGACTGTATTTTCCATTTGGTCTGTGCAAAGTGGTTATAAGAGAAGCGAATTCAGAAGCTAATATCAGTTGAAAGTACAAGGAAGAGAATGGAGCATGTTCCCATGAATTGTGAAGATTAGCAATAGCGCTAAAATTAATTGTAATTTTGAAGAAATGTTCAATAAATCCAGTCATCGGATCTGGAACACGTTATTTTCGTCACGCGTACATCCCTACACGCGACAATATGTACATACTTCTTGAATAGTATTTTCATATTTTCTGAGGTATTGAGAAGTTAGGCTACTTAAGATCCTGCAGTAGTGGTCAAACAGTGTTGACGACACAGAGGGTAGGAGGAAATACTGTTAAATAGTTCGCTGTCCATGCAAAGATGTGGGTCGAGGAAAGGGGGCCAAATATCGTTATAAATGAATTGTTTATTCTATGTATGTCTTTCTAAACGAGGCTGAAACGCACCTATATTATGATATAGTGCTTAATTAATTAAGCATAGAAAAGACATCTTTTTTCCTTGGCACTACAGCCCCGGTGGGCCTAGGCCTACTTCCATGAACTTCTCCGTTCACTTCGGTTTTTCTAGATCTTACACATTCGGTAGGACTCCTTGGGCGGGTGATCAGTTCGTCGCAAGGCCTCTACCTGTAGACAAACACAGAAAAACACACACC
>NW_019737394.1:1465613-1554707 GCF_002891405.2 Cryptotermes secundus
TCAAGAAGTTAGGCTACTTAAGATCCTGCAGAGTCTTGTCATGAGGTCAGCCGCCGGCTTTTCACTTCTGCGGCTTGGGTTCAAATCCAGGTCAGGTTATGTGGGATTTGTGATGGGCAAAGTGGCACTGCAGGTTTTCTCCGAGTACTTCGGTTTCCCCTACGAATTCTCTTGCCACAGAGTGCTCCACACATATTTAACATCCGGGGATGGCACAATAGGTCAATTAGTGGCCGACGTACCAAGTGGATCCAGAAACTAAAGAATGTTCATCAGTTCCGCCAAACAGAGCCACCAACAGCGCACGTCCGCTTCTATTAAAATTCTTTCCACTTCATCATTCGTGAATGAATCTGTCATTCAACGTCATACAGAGTGTCCTAGAAGGAAAGGTCGATATTCTGGGAGGTCATAGTATCGGTAGTTCTAAGAATAAAAGTGTGTATGTACATGTGTCCTATTCCGAACGGTTTCCGAGATAGAGCTATTTCCCTCTACTGTACACTGTACACTGTACAGACGAGCAACACGCCGTGTCCTCACACGAGTTGCAAAGTGCATTGATTTTGATGGGTAGAATTTTCGAAGATGTATTACACTTGGTAAATGGTACAAACTTTGCCACTTGAACGATAAATACTGGTATTAGAAACAGTAAGTGATATTTTTGCTTATTAACAGTTTTAGAACTGTACAGTGAAACAGCTCTATTTCGGAAACCGTTCGGAATAGGACACATGTACATATATACTTTTTTGCTTAGAGTGACTTAGAGTGGCCTATTCTCCTGGAACACTCTGTATAAGGACACAAATATCTTTGAGAAGGCAACCTTACCAATAACTGTTCCATCATTTATGCCTTTAAAGCCGAGTTCAAAACATTACATTCCCAACAGAGCGAGCTGTCGTTTTTGTTTGAGGTTAGCGACTGCACTCAATTTGTATATGATGCAGCAAATGTTCGATTTCCGTAAATGAAGATAAATTTGTTATCCGGAGGAGAGGCTCTGTTCCATGTGGGGAGCTGTTTTATTCTTCACTCGCACAAATGTGATTGTCCCTTACTTGCTACGGAATGGAAGCATTTGTGTTGGTACGGTCCGGTGAGGCTAAGTCCACTAGAGATCCTGTTGTACCAGACCCGGATAGAAAGTGATCATTGTTGACTGGAGCACTTAGTCAAATGGAAACTGACGGGGAACACCGAAGTTCTCGATTAAATATTGTCCTGTATCGCTTTGTCCACCACAAATCCCACATGACCTGAGCTGGAATCTTACAGTGGCCACCATGGTGAGAAGCCGACAACTAACTTCCCTGGGCTACGGAACGGTTTCCACGGAGCTGCTTTAGAACAGTTGACGACCCCCTCCAAGTCGCAGAGGCACCGCGTCACCCAGTTCAAATCAATTCATTCTGTTGGAATGCGATTCTTGTTGGCGCGTCCACATTACTTGTGCTCGTGCTCACCAGGCTTGTGCTCGTCGGGAGACTCGTATGGCTTTTACTTGTGCTCATAAATATTCGTCCACACTACTTCAGCTGCTTGCCAGGCTTCGGCGCGTGAGGATCCGTATATTTACTCGTAATGTGTATAGGCTGTAGTCGTATTTTAATTTATTGGCTATAGTTTTTAAAATAAGTATTTAAAATTTGCTTGTCTCGTGACTTGTCATACCGTCCACATCACTCGCGAGCATAGCGAGTCACACGAGCACGAGCACGCGTAATGTGGACGCGCCTTAAGNACTCGACAATATGAGCAGTGTCCCAAGAGAGGCCCGTAAATACTATCCAGTTTTCGAAGATCCCCTGAAATACAAGTATTCGGTTTTAATTACAGTTATGGACACTGGCAATCGCAGAAATGAAATGTAATAGTTGAATGTGAAAGTTGAGAAGGAGCGTAAACTGTAAGATTGAATCGCAGTTGCCTGTACACTCAGAATTACTGGGTTTTGGGACTCTGCCCATTGTCCGATATTCTAGAAACTAGAAAGCACAACGTTTCGGAAACTGATTTTGTTTCCTTCCTCAGTTGAGGGGAGGAAGACACCTACTCGGTTGGGTCCCTTAGAAAGAGCTATCCTCAGTCACTGGACAATCACTGTAAGGCTCACTATAGCTATTTAATCACCCGAGACCAGGCTAATTCGGAATAAGATAACAACCTATATAAATAAAAATTGTAATAAAGCACCCGAATGCGTGGAACTAGGATAGAAAAGGAGGTAGAAGTTTATGCTACAAACCTAGATAACAAACTGATTGTAAATCGGATTCGAACATAACTCCGATCTTGTCGAAGGACGTAGACAGGAACAAAATCGCTCTCAGAAATTTATGGTGAGCAAAATTATTGTAACGCGCCTGTAGCAGTCTGACTCGACTTCCCGCTATCCAGTTGTGACGGAGAAGTTGCCGCATAAACACGGCGCTCTACGCGCATTGATGCATCGCGCAAAATTTGTAGTCAGTGGCTTGCATACGCCTAATTTAGTTACTTCCAACTCTTAAGCCGAATTGTTTTCATTTTTACGCACCATAAGCATAGTACAATTATAAGCTAGTATTTACTTATTAATATTCAGGAAGTAACAAAAATTCGTAAGGTAAGTAAGTAAAAAGTAAAGCTGTCTCCGTACCAGGCCGTGAAGGCCTATAGGGTTGTGAGACAAACGCCCTGAAAACATTGCAGTTCAAGCGGTAGTACACAGGCTCCTGTCTGCAGTACGTCGCGCTCAGTCTCATCTGAAGTGAATGCATTGACAGCGGGGGAGCGTTTTCGATTTAGTCCTTTTAATTATGTCATACACGTTACCATTCCACCTTTGATCCATACCCTTTACTACCACCCTCTGAACTGATGACAGCCAGAGCCAGGCACCATAATTGTCATTTGTCACTATGTAAGTTGTAGGTTTTGTCTCCGGGCTGGCCTTTACCTAGTCCAAGTGTACGGATGTCACAATAGCAGGGCCGTCTAAGGCATGAACTGACTTCGCTCAGTCGGACGCTGGGATCATGGTTCGAATCTCACTCAAGGTACGGTTGTCTGGTGCACGTATACGTTTATTCTGTGTTTGTGTTGTCCTGTGTTTAGGTAGAGGCATTACGACGGACTGATCCCTGGTCAACGTAATCCTAACGTCTGTGAAAAATTATTACGGAAATGAATAACAGGCCTGGGACCTTAATTTGTTGAAACAGCAATTCAAAAGAAAGTGTACGGATAATACGTATAATTTACAAGTAAGTTTTATTCACAGCAGCGGAGATTCCATATGTAATACAATTGTATGATATTAACGAATTTTCAGAATCACCCTATTTGTAATACTTGACACGCAAACGGTATTTTGTGCAGAGGTTTATACAGACCTACGCTTGACATGATTATTATGTCACGTGTATGAAAGACTATAGACGGGGTTTTGATTTGTAATTGGATGTATTGAACTCGTAAAGATCATAAATACAAAAAACCTATAGCGCTATCGCTTAATCACACACTATGTAATTTACTTCGGCACGCATTAATTCTCCGTCACAGTCTGTTTTATCTTCACAGGCTGTCACCTAGTAAAGACTTTCAACGCCGTAGATTTCCCAGCTTCCGTGTTCAGGTCCCTATTGGCCGGCGACTGTCTCACAACAAACTCCCACTCTTCTAACTGCCGTCTCAAGACTCTCTCGCAATCTCAGCTACTCCCCGTTTTATATCCTCGGCACTAACCTCACAGAGAACACCGCTTCCTACAGTTCTATTATAGTGTCACTGGCATAAGCCTGGGCGCCGTAGAGAACACCATTACTGTGTTACTGTTTACGGCCAATATCTAGCAACGGGGGCTTTTTGCAAATTCATTACTTAGCAACGGGTCTACATGCTGCAATAATATTTCAGGAGTTAGGCACCAGCTTTTCATTAAACAGTGTTCTCAGATCGGAGGCAAAAGGTTGAGTTGGTGCTGCCATCTTGTTTTACATCACAGAGAGCTCTGAATATACTGTATTGATCGGAAATTTATTTACACAGCGACATCAGAACCCAGAAATAATTGAATGTGCTACTGCATAAAGAAACCCCGATCAGTTCTCGCGTTTTTAAGATAATGGAAAAGTACTTATTCCACTTTCATCCTTTTATTTTTATACACCCAACACGTTACAATATTTTATATTTTTGTTTTGTAGTATGTTGCTTCATAGATTATTAAATGTTCTTGAATCTCCCGCAAAATATTTCATATGCGAGTCCAAATTCATCACATTGAGTGGAGTAAGAGCGCTTTCAGCCACATACCTCACTTCTGCCCGTTGCGGAAACTGAATGTACACGGAAAGCATTATGTGTGCTGATGAACAGAATAAATAACGATTTATAAATTGTACTAAAGAACTTTATAGTTCTATTATTAGCATGAATATTATAAAATTCATAAAAATCCACAATATACTACAAAATATTGTTATGTCTCCAGAAGTTGTGGGCCACTGGAACAGATTATCTTTGTAATCCTGCTGGTCTGAAGAAACATACGAGTACATTTATTTCAAATCAGAAATTTTAGCTTCCTCTGATATGCCTTTAAGGCATGAAAACTGACTTGGGAACTGGGTTAAAAAAGCAGAAGATTTTTGTACACTAATCTTTCAATCCGTTCTGAGGCCAAAAGATTCGAAGCAGTGGAATGTAGTTACACTGCAATACTTTATATTTTGAACGTGGAACTGTTTCCATTTCAAAAAATTTACATTTTTTTTTAGCTGGCACCCACTTCCTGAAGTCAAAATATCTTATGTATTCATCGCGGTGACTATAAGAGGAGCCCTGCTGCAGGCAACACAAATCACAACACACTCTTCCGTCAGCGAATAAACTAATTTGTGTTTTCGAACAGACAGCTTTTCCACATTGAACCTCCTGTCTCACGGCAGAATTGAGAGTCCTCTTATAGGGAAAAGCGGCTTTAGAAAATCGAACAGTATCCGTCAAGACCATCTATCTAGGCCGCGCCATAGCTCAAGCGGTTAGTCACTGGCTTCCCACCGCGGCTGCCCGGGTTCGATCCCGGGTCTCGTCAAGTGGGATTTGTGGTGGACAAAGTGGCGCTGGGGCGGATTTTCTTCCAGTACTTCGATTTCCCTTGCCAATCTTCATTCCACCAAATTTCCTTCATCATAATCACCCGGGGCAGGCTACAATAGGCCAATCAGTGACCGCCGTGCCGAGTGGACCCAGTTGGACCCCACTAAGCAAATCTGTCTCTCTATCTATGGCTCTACAGTCCTTCTTTTGGACCCGGCAGGTTTTTCGGTCTGCAGGACTCATGGTAGGGTGATCAGCCCGTCGCATGGCCGCTATATATTCACAGAACAACACAAACACTGAATAAACACACACAGACATCCATCCTCGAGTGGGATTTGAACCCACGAACTCAGCGTTCAAGCAAGCGAAAACAGTTCATGCCTTACACCGCGTGGCTATTGCGGTCGGCAGTCTAGAGAATACACAAACGAAATATTGCGTAGTTATTGTTCTGCTTCGGGCAGTTGTCAGCAAAAAAGTGAAGTGGCAGTACAGTCTATTAGGATGAAGCCACCTTCCGCTGCTCGTTTTATAGCATGCCCTTCATTATAGAAGTAAAAGTGTGATCCTCTAGTTTCCACGTCACACACAGAAAAAGAAAAAACTGAAAAACTAATGCGGTGTATGAAAAATAATGAAACCTGAAGTCAGGTTATTAACCGGTAGCAATCCCAGAGAAAGAACAGTGTTTCCCTTAAACTTTTATGTGCGAAAATGGACGTAAGTGAGTGGCTGGAATCCCCTTTTGCAACATACGAGATTTTTCATGATTTTATCTCATTTTCCTTATGAGGCACAAGGTCTTACACCAACCCAGCTTATGCCTTCAGAGGATACACATGGACATTATCTCGAAAACTGAAAAATAAAACAATAAAAAATTACCTGCTGGGATATAACATTATGTAATCCGCCGAAAGTCAACCGGTGTTTCGGAGGAACATTTCGGCAGCATCTTCGGTGTGGGGCTTGCCATTTTCTTCACTCTGGTATCTTGCTCAGATTATCTTCGACACTGAAGATGGATGTAACATATTCCTCCGAATACAAGGTTACTACAACATTATCCCAGAAGATAATTTTCTTTATAACCAGCGTCGTGAGAACGTCAGACCCTAAGAACACACTAGGGACCCTTTCTGCAGCAATGCCTTCTATTGCAGCTCCCACCCAGCAGGTTCACATGATGGCCATGTATCGCGGCGGTGGATATGAACACTACAGTCTTCTGGATGTAACGTCATGTAGTTCTGAGAAAGTTCAACGATTCAGAGAAAAATATAGCTTCCATCGTCAGGGTCGAATTGTAAATCAAGCAATAAACCAGCAGAAGAAGTGCCAACCAAAGCTTATGCTTTCTAACCCTGCAAATAATTCAACCCTGACGATGGAGGTGACACGTTCCTCCGAAATTCCGCTCTAAACTATACTGAATTACAACGGAAAAGGCTGTAATAAAGCTATTCCTGTAAAAGGCTGTGGAGGTCCAGGGTGTTGCGAGACGTCGAGGCTTCCATATTTTATTGACAACCGGCACACAGATGGCGGTGAGGTTGTCAGTCTCACGCGCCGGCCGCCTTTAACCCCCCGAAAGATTCCTAGTACTCATTTATGTTAGAGTATGAGACGACCCCAGGGCCACACTGAGGCTGGAAGGATTACGTCAAATAAAAATTCCAATGACCTCATAGAGATTCGAACCCGCAACCTTCCGGCTTGTAGCATAATGCCTCAACCAACTACGTTACTACGTTCCCCACTAAGAAGACTGCGGGCCGCGCCATACAATAATATCCACAGTGTCTCTCGAACTCATGACGCTATTTCTCGAAAGAGTATCCACAGTGGCTCTATAGCTCAGATTTCTATCCTTCAAAATCAGATACACAGTGTGTTCGAGCTTGCAGTGATACATTTTGAATAGTATCGACAGTGAGAAGCTCAGATTTTTTCAAAATCCCATCCATGTCCTCTCTCGAGCCCACAGTGATATCTTTGGAAAGAGCACCAAAAACGTCCCTCGAGCAAACAGTGCTATCTTTCTATCTCGTACCCACAGTGTCCCTTAAGGCGCGTCCACATTACTCGTGCTTGTGCTCGTGTGACTCGCTATGCTCGCGAGTAATGTGAACGATATAACCAGTCACGAGACAAGCATTTTTTTTTTATTTAAAAACTATAACCAATAAATTAAAATACGACTATGAGTCAATAAACAGATCCTCAAGCGCCGAAGCCTGGCGAGCAACTGAAGTAGTGTAGACGAAGATTTACGAGCACAAGTAAAATCCAGACGAGTCTCCCGACGAGCACGAGCATGAGCACGAGTAATGTGGACGCGCCTTTAGGCTCACGCTGCTCTCTGCACACTCAATTATGATTCACAATCTAAATTCAACGCCACAGTTGCCTGTTTTGTTACAAAACGATAACATGTTCACAGCAAGATCTTAAAATTTCCTTTCAATAAATTTTAAAAGGCAATGCACGATACAGGACAATTCCTCTACTCTGCGAACTAGGGTCTGTCACATCTTGCACAGAATAAGAACAGTGTTGTGCAGGTACGTGTGAATTTCCCATCGGCGTATGAATACGAGAGAATATTGAAACAACAGTCCAGTAACTTTCTAATGATGACGTAATTGTCAACGTCACTGACGATGAGGCCCCGTCGTTCTGATACTGGAAAATGTTAAGGACAATTAACTATGCCTCCAGCGTCGTTTAGCGAATGAATTACAGTCTACCATAGGCAAGGGGCACAAGGCGGGTTCATGTTTTAACAAGCACTGTTCATGCGATAACAACCAAGCAGCAGTTTATCGCCTGTTATGGCAAAAAAAATTATAACAACACGCGAGGAAATTTAATGTTCGAGACGGACACTTAAAGCACTCTCACAGTCCTGCCACTCGCTGTCTACTCAACTTATTCATTTTCTCCTTCACAGTTTACTCCATTCTGTTGGAGGTTATTAAGTTAAAGTGCGGATAAATCCAGCTGTATTAATTGTATAGGGTACTTCATTTTCAGTCAGAAAGAATTTTACTTCTCTCAAAGTTGTCTAAGTATTTCAGAAGTTCTTGCACAAAATAAAGTCTTACATGTCAGTTTCACAACAACCATATACAAGACACAATATTTCTCCCAAATTCAAAGAACCTAAACAAAGGGAAAACTCAACGCATATACTCACAAGCCGACAAGACACACACTACATCAATACAAGGGCAGGAAGAATCGCAAAGAAATAGTTCGGCAGAAGAGACACATCTACACAAAACTACAACACCACAAAATATAAGAAAACCATTACTTTCAATGCTAACGGTTTAATATTTTAACAATTATTATTTAACCTTTATTATTTATTATTATTATTGGATGGGGTGGGTTTCCCCATGCACCGCGACTAGTAGTCTATTGTACGTCCCCCTTTGATGTTCCACCAGTCTCTATACCGTACCGGTATTGGTGCGTGCCATCAGCCCCGACTCAGCCAGCGAGTTCGGCCTCTACTGGCTCAGCGGTACCTGATGCTTCCCCCATCTACCAGAGGCGTTAGAGACTCTTGTTGGGCGGCAAATGTCCGATAATTTGGCTCAGAGGCCTCCTTCAGGCATGAGGTTCTTTTACGTGCCGTAAAGCTACGACACTGGACCCACGGCTTAAAGTCCCTTCCGGAGGACTTGTTCCCTGAATTTTTCCGCCCTTAAAATTCCACGACCTCCACCGGGTTTGAACCCGCGTACCACGAGTCACGAGGTGGGAACGTTACCTGTAGACTACGGAGGCCGCTTTGTTTAACCTTAGGAGTGAACACAACTTTCTACATATAACCGCACTGCATACTACTAAGAAGCAGTATTCACATATATACACTGGCGAATTTAGGAATACCAGCAGACGAATGCAGGTGAATATAAAATGTCAGATACCTGATGCTGGCTTAATGAGCCGAGCCATGCTGTAAGAATCGATTAACGTATGGTGTGTCCATACTTCCTGTTGTGGTGACGGAATAAAACAGAAATTTCACACACAATGTTAAGCTGGGATATAATATTTCTAAAGCCACATACAGCCTATGTGTGTAGGAACTACAGTTCAAATGTGTCTAGATTCATTGAACTATTCATGCAAGAACACAGAAATAATTTACAGTTAATTTGAAATAACTCTATTGAAATTAATTATTTTAGCTTATAAACAAATCCTAAATATCGTTTGGGGTTTAACGAAGTGGCAAACAGGAAGTGACAGACGCAGTTTCAATTCTTCGATATTCTGTTTGCTAAGGCAATGTAACTGGAACGCATATGTTGAAAATCATGTCGCAATGTAAGCGTGCTAGAGTGGCTCACGTTTATGCGAGATAAGGGCAAGGCGCAACTAACAAAACAGTTGATAATCTACGTTCTACCATTCTATGCGCAGTGGGGAGATGATATAAATCCAGGAGAACTAGTTCACACACACTTAGAAGAGTCGGTGCAAAGATAATACATATAATTCTTCTTATACACTCGGCTGACTACAGTCTACGATTAGGCTGTTTGGACCTATAAAATATTGAGCAATTTCCTTTATGGATGATTAAAAAAATATATCAAGCTGTTTTGGAGTAAACTATATTTCGCGTTTGGGCCGCTAGAGGAAATATCTTTATTTTCCTGAAGAAATCACTCCAGTTGATTTACTTACAGACATGTGTTAGCGTAATATTTAAGGCAACAGTTTCAATGAATTACTGAAATTTAATCAAAATATTCTTAACCTTTTACGAGTAAACTATCAGTGGTTTCTTTCGGGGAGGGGGAGTATTTCGAAAGTCCCTGTGTTTGGAACTAGAAAATTCATATTCCGCGGACACGGACTTATGCTGAGTAAACACTAGCGGGGCGGACATACAGACAGAAGGCATTAAGAAGTAGTCCTTTTTGCCTGTAGGTTTGTCGAAAGTGTGTAAGTCCATGAAAATCTCTGAATCGATTATTTTTCTGCTATCACAGCATATATTTATCTGTGAGCATTTCATTGTGAGGCAGAGATCAGAGAAATTAAGTACATTTGTAGAACAATACGCAAATGAATGGTCAGAATAACTATAAATCATGTCCAATAAAACATTTTCAATATAGAGATATCTCCTGTTATACGCGTCCATGTTAACTTATAAATTCACTGTAAATATAACCAATAACTCATCCAAGAGATTTTCTAAGCAACAGTGGGATAAAAAATGATACATCCAACAATCTTTGTTGCGTATATTTCTTACCGCGGGAACGTGTTTACTGAGACGTTGCACCGGATGGAGGGATACAATTAATCGAGCGGTATCTTGCAGCAATAGTAGGGATACACATGCACACATGCAAACTGACTGGGGACATTTATGAAGTACGCTGTTGATAGTGACTCTTTCCATGATATACATACGAGATTTCATAAAAATTAGTTCAGGCATTCAAAAGTTAAAAGGGGTGATTCACAGACATACAGACAGAATGGTGATCTCATAATTGGTGAACCCAAATGCTTAACTGACTGACTGTCAGAGTCAGACGGTTTACCGCCAATGAGATCATCTTGGCGACAAGCCCCTTGAGGTCCACGACCAGGGATTTCTTTCGCAACATAGTCCATATGTAACATCCCCTATGAGGAGAGGATGGGTTTGTCTTATAAATAGCCTTCGCCTCTGTCAAGTCGAACTGACTGATTATAACTTTCCCTGTTTGTAACATGTCGGCACAGTCTGAGCAGAAAACACAGCTTGCCATTATTGTTTTGTTCATTTGTTGCCGTGGAAACATGCTTATTTGCGGAGCCGCTACTTAGCAACAGCTGTTTTATGGTCGCTAATTTCACGGCCTTTGCCTAGCAATGGGACTACACGCCACAATATGGTTACGAAGTTAAGTGGGTCCGTTGTCACCACGACATGGTGCATCTTTAGGTTGTAGATGGAGAGGACAACCTCCATATTTGGAGGGTCGGTGAGAATATACTGGACATTTGGTGGCTGAGAGCTGCATACGGGTAGACCTTCATGTTCAGGGGTTGGGTTGCGTATACAAATTCTTCGTAAAAGACCAGTATTTTAAGAAACGTTATGCAGGGCCTCGGACTTGGATGGATTCTTTGGAACTATCTAAGCTGCAAATAGGTTCTTGGTGGGAAAGCTATAAGGAAAGAGACTAATAGCTAGACAGAGACACAAATGGAAGACAATATTAAGATGAATCATAGAGTATCAGGATGGGGTATTGTGGACTGGATTCATCTGGCTTTGGACATGGATCAGGGGCGTGCTCTTGTGAAGACGCTAATGGACCCTCGGGTTCCATAACATGTTGACAAATTCTTGAGTAGATAAGAGACTGACGGCTTCTCAAGAAGGGCTCAGCTCCACGTAGTTGCTTATTTAGTCACATATGGTGATGGACCTTGTTCTGAGAGAAATATCTGACCCTAAAAGAGAGTACGTAACAGGGCAATCATAAAATTGATGGCCGACACATGAAGCATGTATGTAAGCCAAGAAATACCTTATTAGATTTCAGTTGAAACCTCAAAGAAAGAAACAACATGGAAGAACTAGACACACATGCGAAGATAACAATGATGTCAAAAGAATGTTACTTGGAGGTTTAGACCGCCTTCGACTGGCTATGAATTTAAACAGGAGATCAGCTCTTGTGAACAGAGTAACGGGAATTCTGTTCCTATAAAGGGTGTGTGGGGGGGGGGGGTTCTTGATTAACTGAGCGACAGTTCTGAAGCAGAAATTTGCTCCGTTGAATTCGTTAAGAAATTTAATTGGATTTCGAGACTCTCTAAAGAAGGGGTCAGAAATTTCCCCTCCCCCAAAGCTGATGCTCCAGCATTGCGATCCGTGGAGTTAACAACTGTATAACAGACAGCCGTATATATCTGTAAATATACAGCTTTAAGTATGAAAGGGGCGTGTTCTTCTTTATTCTCAAGCCTTAATTTCAGAGATAATCCGATGTTTCGGAAGAAAATATCGTTCCCATCTTCAGGTTCGAAGACTAAGGCAAACAGGAAACCAGCAAGAAGCAGGTTACGAGTTGAGGGAACGGTCAGGAGAAAATCAGCCCTGGTATAGGCCAGGCCGATTCTGAAATAAACTGTGAGAGAGTGTCCGTTACTCGTTAGGGGCCCTGAGACACTCTATGGGGCAGCGCATACGTTGCCTTCATTTGGCCCTCAGTACTGCCGGTCTGAGCTACCCCTTCAGAGCCAAACCGAGGCACCGTTCCGCTTTCTCCCATCGGCTCTCTGCAAGTCCCATTACACAAAATGGCCACTCTTCTATTGTCTGTCTCACGGCATTCTTAAGGCTTGCAATGGCCTATATAGACCTGATTTTTCATGCAAGAGTCGCGGAGTGAAGCCCAATATCCCGTCAGACATGATGCAACCCGAACGGCTGGTTTTGTAACGGTAAAATATGCAAACGAACGAAAAACCAACTGGTCATATGCCCACAAAGGGGCCTGGCGCCAGTACAGACTAGCGATAACCCGTCAGTCGTATAGTGACCCTTACTCGCTCAGTTTACCGCGTTTTCTTGCTTGATTTATCCTTCAACACTGAAAATGGATGCAATATTTTCTTTCGAAACGTCATCATTTTCGATCTACAAGGTGTCCTTCTCCAGAAGACTATATTATTTATATACACTAAAATGAGAACCTCGAATTCAGTAGATTAAACTTGGCGGTGGTCAAGCTTACGGCCGCTCAAGTGACTAAGCTGCCGTTGTAGCATAAGATACGTAAGATAGACATGATCAGCTTTCCAGGACTTGTACTGACAGCGGGCTTGTATATACTGCAAAACGAAGCACTTTCATTAATATGCTATATATGTGATACGTACACTTGACAGAAGGCCAAGCATATTCATAAGAGCTATAACCATCTTTTGGTGAGACAGGATGTTGCGTAAGGACTATGAACGCAGGGGCTCAGTTGAAAAAAGAAAAAAAAAATCTAGTCGTTAGGCTCAAAGGGCTTGGCGTCAAGACGAACTGATTGGCTGCAAACAGACAGTCGTAAAGTAATTTTAACTTTGAGTTTGACTTGTACCCAGCGTGGAGGCGGGTTCGAATACTTCCACCGTAGTCCCCCGAGTGGTAGGAGGCGATGGAAACAGAACACTATGCCTGCGGCTGTAACTGGGCGACCTTGTTCCTCGGGGATATAAATAGGAGGACCTGGCCCTCCGTGTTTGGGGGGGGGGTCTCGAATCTGAGACAGTAACGTGTGGTCATGAGTCTCGCAGGAATCGGACCCGAGAATGATTAGGCTGGCGAGGACCAGCAGCAATTGTAAATGACAGACCCTTCCTCTCGTCAGTGAGGGCGTCTCACATAAAAAAAAACCAAACTGCCTGACAGTAATAAAATCTGGTCTTGGGCTCCATATCGGTGTTTGACACCCAGACGGACTGGCTGATTGACCGTCGGTCGTAACTTAATTTTGACTTCGACTTTGGTTGAGTCAGTCGAGAGCTGCAGTAGTGAGTAGTAAAAAGCTGGTAGCTGAGGCCGGGGAGATTTCGGGAACCCAGAGAAAGGATAACGTCTACAGTTGAAAGCCGTTACCAAACAACAGCTACTAAGATTGTGCAGATTTTATGTATGCTGCAGTTACGGTTATATTTGGAGCGCGTAGCTCGGTAGTAGTTATTTGTAGCTATGAGTTGTTTGAAGAGTTTAAACCAATCCAAACTTCGTCATCACTTCTGACGTGACAATAGTGTCTCAACAAAAACTGCACCGGCTTCGATGGTCAACAGGCCTGTATCATTTGGAGGCCCTACATTAAATGGTGCGTGTATTGCACCCAGCTTAAAAGTTCGTGCTTTCGCCATGTTGTCATGACGGGCTGCAGGGAACTGACAATTGTGACGTGCTGATGTCCCCCACTGGCACATATGTCGTACGAAATTTCGGAACAGGTCAAATGGTTCAGCAATTGAAAGGAATGATATGACAAATTCACAAGCCCAATTCCTTTCCTTAAGATATCAGGTTAAAACACTTTCGGCCGAAAAGCGTTAAAATTCACTACAATATTCCTTATTGTGATAAATTTTATTTGCAAAATTCGTCAATAAGAAACTTCTCGAATTTCATATCCAATGAATATATTTTCACGGCGACCTCAGTTCCCTCCAAAGATTTTAATATTTTATCGTGGATTTTTTTAATTGCCGAATTTCTGTCACTTAACATGAGAGTGTGGGGAGCCGGAATAGCTCAGTCGGTATAGTGACTGGCTATGGGCAGAACGACCGACGGGTCGGAATTCAAGTCCCGGTAGGGTCAAGAATTTTCTCCTCTCCACGCCGTCCAGACCAGCTCTGGGTTTCACCCAACCTCCTATCCAATGGGTACTGGGGGCTCTTTCCCCGGGGATAAAGCGGCCATGTCGTGAAGCTGATCACTCAAATCCAGCTACTGCCGACGTCAAGAAAAATGTGGATTTCTTTATCCACCATCCCATACGCCTTCATGGCATAGTGCTTAATTAATTAAGTACAGGAACAACTTTACGTTTAACCTTTAACAAGAGAGTGTGCCTACAGGCCTACAGAGTGTTCCAAACACAGATTAAATTTGACCGCAGCCGAAGGATATGCGACCCATATTAAATGAATTGTTGTGCTCAGATTCTATGCACGTGCCTGCAGACTCGTGCGCCAGTAGATACTTCACAGCAAGTAGCGTGATGTGTTCCAGTTCTACTTTAACTTGACTGTATCACGTACTTCCCCCCTGACTTATTCAGACGAAAGAAGAGTCTTAAGAGAAGGAAAAAAAGTCTGGTTATATCTGAAGTTTACCCCATAAATATACCTGAAGCTATCAGTATACTCGTAAGGATCGCTTGGGTGCAATATTCTCATGACGGATGCAATTCGTTACCAAGATCTGTACCACAACACACCATTAAGCCTCGGTCCCTACGAAGCTCGACAACAACCATCCAACTGGTCTGTATGGCGGTAATTCCCCTAATTTTGATTTGCGCGAGGTGCTTGGTTCATATCTTGGCCGGAACAGTGAATATCCTTTAGGATTTTAATTTGTTCCATTCCCTAGAGGCAAATGTTTGGACATCATGGGGATATGGCTTTGATCGCTTCGTTCCAAATTCTTTCCAATTCATCCATAATCCTACCATTCGTCGCTGTACAGTCTCACTACTCTTCAGCACCATAAAACAATCCACAAAGAAAGACAACAACCAAGATATGAACTTCTAAAACGGTAGAATTTTAATTCAGGAGATGACCAGTTCGAAATCTTTCGTATTGTCACGTTTCCTTGGTGTCGCTATAGACGGAGTATGGATTCGATATTGGATTTATTTACCAGCCCAATGGTTACTACTATTACAGTCAATAGTTTTGTGGACTGTTGTTTTGTCGCACCATATTGCAAGTTACCCACACACTTACACATGTCCACATCCACCCTCAAAACAGTCGCCGTTGGCCACCTGCTTTAACACACCAGATAACGCAAACTTATTAGTTGGAATGTTAAGCCCCATATATGGGGGATGGTTTATTATTTTCATCTGTTTAAGGCGTGAAAATTTATTTTTCAGAGTAATTACATGCAGCCAGTGTATGCACAGTATTAAATTATACTGTTCAATTTCATTTCATTCCAATTACTGAAAATATATTACAGAGAAACGCTGGAAATTTCCGGAAATAGAGCCATCCCATTTTGCTATGTTGTTATTATGAGTTACAAAACGAGGCAATAAAATATTTATCCGCCTGCACTTGGCTCAGTTATATGTTAATTAGCGTAACAAGCTTGTTTCATGTTGAAATGAACCAACATATGGAAAGAAACATAATGATTCATTAGGTTCAAAGTACATAATTTCATATGCACTACGTTATACGTACATTGGCAGCATTTAAATAAATCTAAAATAGAGTATTTATGTTTAATTCCATCTAAACAACAGTAGAACCAAGTACTCCAGACTGGGTTACACATGATATCACGTACTTTCCTTAAGACTTCGCATACAAGATTGGCCTTCATAATTATGCATTCCTGTCACAGTTTCATTACTATACCAAACCTTGTACTGTACCGAAGCAGAAAAGTCAGGCACAAATGCAGAGGGGAAAGTGCACGTGGAGAGGCGAAGGATGAATTACAAGAAATTACGAAGTTTCATGTCACGGAAGTGCCTCAAACATGGTCAAGAAATTCTATTCCTCTTTTGCAACAAGGCTGCTGATTATCGTGACCTAATTAATTACGTTAGAGAGTTTTACTGTACGTGACTTAAATTTAGGCTTGCGTTACATAGCGTCACTCGAGAAAGAATCTTATTCTTTTATATTTTACGTCACAGTTTTAAGAATTCATAATTAAATGTCCAATAAGTTACATAAAGTATATTATCACGATTTTGAAGGATTATTAACGGAGTCTGGATTGGTAATTCGATTTATTGATCACTTATACACACAACTCGCAACTACAAGTAATTACGGCACCATCGCTAATGTCCACACTTTACAGTTCAATGCTACACACACTCTGGTGATCTTCAGCCTGTCATGCTTTCACTAGTCGTTTCCTGGTAAAGGTTTATAACAGTGGACATTCTTCATCTTCCGCTCTCACGCCATTCCCGTCTCGCCACCGTCTCACAACTGATTTGTTCCCTGCTTATAACATTTCGGCACGGACCACACAGAAACATATTCGTTTCTTCTCTTGAAAGCATATCCGTTGCCGCGGGAACCTGTTTATTGAGCCGCTTCCCAGAAACGGGTTTCGTATATCCGCCTATCTCGTGATCATTCCATAGGAACGACTATACAAACTGCAATATTATAAATCGGATAAAATCAACAAATGCTGAAATATTTTCATAACCCTTACTATGAAACAGAACTGCCTCATGTAGTGTATGACAGGCGCAGTGGTAAAACTCCGCACATATGAATGTACATCTTCCTACTAGACACAGGTGAGGGCTGAACCCTCCCTTTCTTCCGTTGAATTTGTCAGCTCACCGACATACAAGAAATATGTATTCAGTACAGCCTGCTCTGTTCCTTAGGACACCGAGGAACAGACGGGGAAGCACAATGAGGACAGCATTACTGAACTCCACAGCAGAGTGCGGGAGGAGAACCCAGGTCATCAAGATGATATGAAATGTAACGAAAAAGTACGGTATATCAGCGTGCATAGCAAAAGCTTTGTTACCTGCAGCCTTCACATCGCGAACAGGACTAACCTGCATGCTGCAGAGTTCAAGTAAGGAAGGCAAATAAACGCAAGAAGAGAAAACGGAAGGACTGTGGAGGGAGAGGAAGTCTACATGCATCACCGACCATGAATAGTGGGAACATCCAACTTGCTGAGAGCAGAATACTCCAGAAATATGGACACAGAACAAATGGGATAAAAGAGAAATAATAAAAACTAATAGCGAAAAAAAAAAGGCCACTAGAAAACTGAAAGAGTTGGGTTTCGTTAGAAAAGAATATGTCGTTACCCAACCAACTCTAGATTCGAGTTCTCTATGGCTAACTTTGCAGCAAGGAAACCTGCCAGCTTGCCTGACTCCCTCTTTACTCGTATCTTGTCTATCCATTAAATCTAATATAATGATCCTTCTCTATCTATCTATCTATCTATCTATCTGTCTATGTGATATGATGCCCGAAAGCAGGAATTGTGAAGTCAGAACAGATGTTCATTTCAAGACGACTCGGTAAACACGTTGCCGCGGCAAAGAATACGCAAGCAACAATCGAGTAACTTCAGTTGCTATGTAACGGCGCTGTAAACACATATTATTAATAATAGGAAGGCTGTTTTCTGCATGGTCCTTGCGCAGTGATTGTAAAAAAATTTCAGTTGAGAAGAACAGGGTCTATTTTCGAGACGCCAGCCTGCCAGGATATGAGCTTGGGAGCAGAGGAAGTGAGTTCGGTCGAGTCTTCGGAATTTGCAGTTGCAGAATAATGGTAAGAAAGGAGTTACGCTGTGAAAAGAAGACTTCATGTGTGATTTGAAGTGATAGTGAGGGTGTTATGAATCCGTTGTCAGGATACGACTGGTGAAGACTGAGAACCCTAGGGCGTGTGTAGCAGTGAACTGCAAAGTGTGTAGATCAGAGATAGCGCTATACTGCCTATAGTTTCGAGTGTGCGAGTGTATAAGTTATCAATNTACATGTGTCTACCTATCTGCTTATATACCTGTCTGTCTATCCATTCGTCTGTCTGCGTGCCTATCTTGCGAAATCACGAATCTTCACACTGTAATGATTTCGTGTTGTTTGTCGCGTGTGATAGGTTGGAATTCACACGCACACTCGGGATGTTAGGAGCGCGTCACTACGTCTGTTAACGTGGGGGTAAAGTGATTGCTCCCAGCAGGTAACGGTGTTAATGTTACTGCTTCAATCAGGTAGGTTTTACTGGCCAGCAGTGATGTCGTCGAACTCTGCTGTTGAAGTCGTGTAGCTGGTTGTGAACCGAAGCTTTGGAAACGCGCAAGTGGGCACGACCTCTCGAGGTCTTGGACGCGTGAAATCAAGTAGACAATGCGAACTTGTACGGTGGAACCAAACACTTTACTAAATCAAGACATTAGGAAAGTATACAGATCTGGAATCAAACCCCTGACTCCGACGTAACTTATGTTACACTTAGTTTCGTAGTAAGCGGCCTCCGTAGTCTAGGGGTAACGTTCCCACCTCGTGGTTCAAGGTACGCGGGTTCAAACCCGGCGGAGGTCGTGGAATTTTTAAGGGCGGAAAAATTCAGGGAACAAGTCCTCCGGGAGGGACTTTAAGCCGTGGGTCCCGTGTCGTAGCTTTACGGCACGTAAAAGAACCTCATGTCCCAAGGGGACCACTGAGCCAAATTCAGGACATTTCCCGCCCAACAGTAGTCTCTAACGCCTCTGGTAGATGGGGGAAGCATCGAGATACCGCTGAGCCAGTAGAGGCCGAACTCGCTGACTGAGTCGGGACTGATGGCACGCATCAGTACCGGTAGGGAATAGAGATTGGTAGAATATCATAAGGGGACGCACAATGGACCAACAGTTTGTCTAAGTGCATGGGGAAACCCATCCTCTCCAATACAATACAATAGTTTCGTAGTATGTACTTTCATCATAAAACCTTCAGCCCTTATATACTCTTAGGTTTCGGGTGTGGCATCTATCACGTGATACACTGACGTAATGAATCTCCCGGGAAAAATGCCTTGTGGGTAGTGACCAATATGGTCATCTAGCTCTACTATATCTTAGTAATATGACATCATTTTTAGAGCCGTGTGCAGAGCGTATGACTTCATTAAGCGATTGCTTAATAACTGCTTACATTAAGGTTATTCTACAATTTTATGCTATGATCGAAGAACATCTTGCAGTGTTTCATACTCTTTAACTTAAAAAAAACCTCATTAAAACATTGCTAAACTTAAAATGTAGTTACATAATTGCTAATTTTGTACAACCTCATTACAACACGCGCTGTGGCTGACAGAAAAAAAAAACAAATTTTCTGTGTTTTTAAATCTAAAGACTCATATACGAGCATGTATTTTCATGGAGAAGGTCGTACACTCCAGAAGACGTGAAAGTATTGAGAGAATATTTTAAACTAGATTTAATATAAGTTTCCATATCTTAAAGAAGGATACGTGAGATTAATGCTTTCAGCTTTTTCACATCTTGCGCAGAACGAAAATGAAGATAAACTCATGAACAGAAAAAGGGACAACCATAAGAGAAACGAAATGGTGTGTTATGAAGAATGAGAAAAGAAATGGCCAAGGAAGGGCGACAGTACCTTGCAGAATTCCAGCCTCACCCTGGCCGAAAGAAAAATACAGATCTCTGCACTACTACAGAAGATATTTCTCTGTGTAAAATCTGGCAATGCTGAATTTGGAATGCATTGTGGGAGGGATAAAGCTACGAGAAGACGGGGGTCGATCAAAGTCAAGTTATGTTTCTGAAACTATTTGAAAATTATGGCATAAAATGAGGAGGGGGTAATGCTGTTCTGTGCCACCTGTAGAGTGACATGAACAGGAGCTAGAGGTTCATGCACCCTGTGACAACACTGTTCGTGCTTATGATGAAACAGGGTCCTCTTTGTTCATACTGTGGCGTATAGACCCATTGCTGAGCAAAGACTTCGAAACAAACGAGACTACAGCTGAAGAAAGCAGTCTTCTGGGATTTGGCACCGTGTATATGTGGTGTTAACCGACGTTTCGGAGGAACGTATCGCCCCCATCTTCAGGGTTGAAGAAAAAGTATAAGTAAATCTGCAAGCGACAACACCGTGAGACACGGTCAAACAGTTCCTCCGAAACGTCGGTTAACACCACATATACACGGTGCCAAATCCCAGAAGACTGCTTTCTTCATAGTCACCGCCGTGAAAGCCTCAAATCTTACGAGACTACAGCTGTTTCTATGCAACGTCATGGTAATCACGCCTCTACAACAATAGAGTTACTGTTGGAAAAGGTGTTATGCAACCCGTTGCTAAGCACCTGCAACAACTGAAATACAAAAATGGAAACGGGAATGTTTTCTATGTGGTCCGTGCCTAGAAGTCATCTTTAAGACAATTGGGGCGAATACCCCGTGTGGAGGCGGGGTCGGCTATTTCCACCGTGACCCTGCGAATCTTAGGAGGCGACGAAAAGTGGAGTCTCAAATCTGATACAGGGACTCGGACCTGAGAAAGACTGCGCTGGCAATGGCCAGCAGCATATATAAGAGACAGACCCGTCCTCTCGTCAGAGGGGGCGCCCCACAAAAAGAAGACCGTAACTGTCAAACAGTAATAACTATCTGGTCATGAGCCCCATAAGACATACTGACTGACCGACCGGCAGTCGCAATGTGACTTTGACTTTGACTTTGACTTTGACCCAGTTAGTTGTTAATTGTCAGTTGAGAACTGAGTTGGGTACTGAATGCTGTGAAGATAGAACCTGTGCCCGTGAAGCTTAGAAATCTTCACTGTTAGAAGCCGTTGCCAGGGAAAGTCCGATGAAGACACAGCAGGATGGAAAAGGGCTTAGCGAGTGCTGTGGTGATTTGTAACGTCTGGAGATTAGCGAAAGCGTTTTAATTACTTATAATTACGAATGCTGTGTATAACTGGTCAACTAATGTATTCACCAATCCATACTCCGTCTAGTTGCACCCCTAAACTATTTAATGATGCCGCAGTGTCGACATTATATACCGTAGGATGACAGGGTGAACCATTAATATTGTCACATGTTGCGCGACTGAGAACCCCCCTCCCCCTCCTCTCCACGGTAACGTAGCGCTCCCCGCCACTCCCCTCCGCGGTGACGTCACGCGGTGACGTAACGCGCAACGCTAACGTAACCGTAATCAACGTCCTACTGTGACGTGGCACTCATTACGCCACAGGCAAGCACTGCAGCTATATAAGTGGATGCACAGTGCGTATCGATCAGTTCGAGTTCCAGTTCGAGTTCGAGTTCCAGTGTGGCTACCGCCGAAGACATTCCGAGTTATAAAGTAACAGCCAGCCGACTACAGTTGGAGTATAGCAGCCGTCGCGGTAAGAAGATCCGGACGTGTGTGCGATTGTGTAATTGGGAGCGTGTGATACAGTGATACAAAGCTCCCCTACGGTAAACGTGTAGACTACTGAAGACAGAGTGAACTGATTTGCGCATAGGGTTATAAGTCGTGAAACCCCGCAACAGTGTCGACAGATTAATGCGCTTAGGGTTATAAAGTGTGAAACCCCGCAACTGTGATAAGTAATTGTAGCCGTTAGTTGTAGATTGTTAAATAAACCAATTAACCATCTCTACGGCGTCTTCAGTAACGCCAAACACGTCACAATATTAAAGGAGTCCAGTGTTTGCCTGAGGGGTGTTGAAATATAATGTACAGAACCTCAGTCAGGAAAGAAGGTGTACTGACGTAGATTCGAACCAAGCACCCGCCGAATACGAGTCTATAGTGCTTCTAGATCCTTCTGTTCGGCGTTTTTTCACTTTTTGATCCCGCATAGTCCAAAATGGAAATATGAAGCGGGAATGTGAACACCGACAAATAAAGAAGTTGGACGTGTTTGAACCTGTGCGCAGGTACACTGTACTAAGAATGACGTCATCAGCGCACACTATAACAAAGATGGAAGGAGTGAATTTTTTGTCAATTTTACTGCGCTCTAGTAGCAAATGGTAAAGAACATTAAGGTGTGTGCAGACCGGAAGACTGCGAACTGTCCGGAAATAAAGCAAAGATGTGTACCTCTACAGTTCTGCTACGTCATTTGTCTGACGCATGGCTCAACAGCCAAGTGGACTTTCGAGCTGAAATTGAATCAAGTCTGTAAGGGTTCACTACAGAAAAATGCAGAGACTATGGTGGGACTGAAACTCCTATTCCATAATATTATAACCCCAAACAAGTATTCTCGCCGGTCACGGTAGCCGAGCGGTCTAAGGCATGTACTGTCTTCGCTCGCTTGGAAACCGGGATCGTGGGTTCGAATCCCACTCAGGGCATCGATGTTTATATTGTGTGTGTTTTTCTGTGTTTGTATACAGGTAGAGGCCTTGCGACGAGCTGATCACCCGCCCAAGGAGTCCTACCGAATGTGTAAGATCTAGAAAAACCGAAGTGAACGGAAAAGTTCATGGAGGTAGGCCTAGGCCTACTGGGGCTGTAGTGCCAAGGGGAACAAACGTATTCTCACTTAAATGAAAATCTCACGGCAAGGGAGCAAGCAGTTGTGGTGATCACGAAGTTGATGATGGAATGTGTGCTTTCTTTGCGTTAATAAAATGTGCTCTTTTATTTCTGTTCACTTGATTTACGTTTTAGCAAAATTAGAAAACTTGCAATAATATTCATTAATTGATGACGATAATAATAATAATAATAACAATAATAATGGAATTTAAGTATTATTATTATTATTACCAATCATCATTATTAAGTTTTATCTCAGTTATTAGTTCAAATTGATAGTTGTCCAAAGGTTTAACTGATTCTAGATGACTGTTCTAATATTATTTTTAATAAAAAAGGTAAAATGGTAAATTTGTTGCTGTGTTTAATCAATAAAGCACTGCTCAACAAAAATATACGGGGGAATGGAGGTATAGTTCCACCATTCTGACCTAGGCACTGGTTGAAGATAGTGATCAGGTTCACTCTCCGGCCACTTTATCCCCATGGAAATAGCTTAATGGGCTCTAGAGCCAGTCTGGACGTTGCGGAAAGGAGAAATATGTTAACCATGCCTGGAATCGGGTTCCGGCTGTCCAACCAGTAGCCCGTCGCTATACCGACTGAGCTATCCTGACTCATTTAATGAAATAAAATAAATAAAATATTTAAAATATGATAATTAATGTTATGATTGATAAGCTATGGCCTCTTATATGTCGATGTACGTTCAAATGGCACAATTTTATTTATTTCGATAATCCGTAAGTCAGAGGAAGAGAAACGCATTTTCCTGGAATATTTTAAATACTTTTTATTGAAGAAAAAACGTGCTTTAGATGTGACGGAGGATATGCAAGCAAATGGATCTATGGACGCCTCACCACAACTTTACCTGAAAGTGTCGGTTTCTAACTCACCATAACTCAAATAGCAACTCTATGCAGTTACGTGAATCTGATAGAAAGCCAGCCTATCCGTCTATACGCTCGTCTCTCCGTCAAATCTGTCCATTAATCTACTTACCTACCCTCCGATCTACTCAACCTTGCACCCCGTCACAGCCAGAGAGGCTCCAACCCACAGCAATAAAAGAGGCTATGAGTGATTGGGGCCCTCAACTCCAAGTGCCACTGGTGTATCGAGTCGTCGCTGAAACCTGCACAACTGGTCGTGGCAAAGTTTTCAAACTCGACAGAATGTACATACATGTTCTGAAGTTCTAAACTTGTCCCTGTGCTTAACTAATTACGCACTACGCCATGAAGGCGTACAGGGGAAAGGATGTACGTGTATAGACCCGCATTTTCTTGGCCTCGGCACTAGCTGGAGGTGAGTGGTCAGCTTCACGCCTCGGCCGCTTTACCCCCGGTATCCACTGGATATAAGATTGGGTGGACCTCAGAGCCCATCGGGACGTGGAGAAGAGAAAATTCTTGCCCCTACCGGGACTCGAACTCTGACCACTCGGACGTCCAGCCCGTAGCCAGTCGCTACACCGACTGCGCTACCCCGCTCCTATGTACATACATGTTGCTCATTAAAAAGCATAGTATTCTGGGTTGTGATGCCGTGCAGTTTGGAGACAATCTGGCTTCTCAGAGGGACATACCATCTCATCATGAAAGTCAAATCAAGACATAAACAGTAGGCAGTAAGCAGTTTGCTTCCTACTTGGCTTACTCACGCTGGTTTCTTCCTTCGATTTATTCTTCGGCCCTTAAGATGAAGGCGACATGTTCCCCTGAAACGTCGGTTGTGAACCAAATCATTACATTCGTTCCAAATGTCAAGCAGCCGGAGTGTGTAGCTGAGGGAAGTCTGACCTCGTCAGGGCGACAATAATTAACTTTGGACCGTTTGGTGTTGTAACGCAACACAGCTGTAGCATGACAAGGACAATGTTTCTCCAAGGAATGAGATTTCCGAGGTCAGCAGCAAACAGCAGAGAAAGAGGAATGAAGACGCGATGAATCAAACAGAGTTAATTTCCATTATCAAAATTCACTGCAACATTCACTAATTGTTGTATACCTTAATATATTTAAGCATGCTGTTGCACTCCATACGATAAATGATATAATGATACAAATGGATGGTGTTTTAAATGTTAAATTTTGGGCTGGGTGCAGTGTGACAGCAACGTGAGTGTTATACACCTGATGATGGCCGTCTGAGGCCGAAACATGTAGTGTAGAGGAGCAAGATCAAGGACACATAATATATTGTTTGCACTTGGGACAGAATTTGTATCATTATATCATTTGTATACCTTATTTAAATGACAGAGATATTGGGTTTTCGGACTTTATCCATCGTCCTGGTTTTTAAGATAACTAAGAAAAACACGACGTTGCGGAAACTGGATCTGTTTCCGTCCTCAGGTGAGGGAAAACACCTATTCTGTTGGGTCCCTTAGAAAGAGCTAGCCTCAGTCACTGGACGAAACCCAATATCTCTGTGTGTTATACACCATCGTTAGAATCCTATAGTAACTACTTATTTAAATGCTCTCATTATCTCGGACTGCATAGCGTTGAAAGGCACTGTCCCATGTATGAGTGACTATAGACGGGGTTTGGATTGGTGACTAGATTTATTGACCACTCATACATACAACTCGGAACTACAATAAATTACAGTGCCATCGCTGATCTCCGCACCTTACAAATCACTGCTGCAAACATTAAGTCTTCTCCAGCCTGCTGTGCCTTTACTAGTCGTTTCCTGGTAACAGATCCTAACAGCGGAGATTCTTCAGCTTCCTCTGCTCAGGTCTTTCCTGTGCTGCTAACATCCTGCAACAGAACTCTCTATATTCAACTCAGAGCAGAGCAGAAGCTTACTACCGTCAATCACTTGCCACAGTCACTCCTGGCATCGGGCCCCACTGTGACCCATGGCTATATTTTGGTTTAGTGTCTAGAACTTCGTTTTTTCCCTTATTCGTTGGTCTTTCTTTTTGAAAAAAAGAGGGTATTCAAATCAGCCGGCCTGGGGTCCTCATATAACCACGGGGCGGATCCAACAGACCACATCGTCTCCCACAGTTTTTCTATTGTTTTATGGGCGGCTGCCAAGCCATAGCTTGGATATCGTTGAGATGTTTACCGACCGTTACCCAGAAGCGGGTCTCATATAACCGCCCTTCTCATGATCATTGGTCAGCAACGGCTGTTGTCTTGTTTATTTCATATCATTTGTCATACAACGGGTCTATACGCCATAGTACAATGATTAGTTAATATTAGATTGGGAATGACATGGAAGGAAGTTGTTGCAGCAAGTTATGCAACTACATCCCGGCTTTTCTTTATAAGGACTAAGGAAAATCAGGGAATCCTTCCGTCGGCTTCCCAGCTGAGATTCGAACCGGGCACCGCTTGAGCCAGTTTGCGCAGTGACACCGTTGGATTAACCGACAAAGCCATTCCCTGGACAAGAGGCAGACCAGAGTACCATTTGACTACGCGGTGTCAGGGGGACGACGTCGAGTATGTAGCTGGAGTAGTGACGCAGGAACGAGAGAAGTGGAGGCAGGAGAGAACAAAAATAGTAACAGGGAGGGGAAACAAACAAAGAGACATGGAGGGAGCAATGGAGAATTGGCAATACTCCAGGATGAGGTTAGGTACAGAAGTGCCATGTAGAGCTTCCAGTTCTTAATTGAAAAGTAATCGTAAAGCCCGACATATTTTAGTCACATAGGCCATCTTCAGGGCTGTTCAATTTTAAAAGAAAGCTTTACGTTAGTTAAGAAGAGATTCATATTCTGGGATATAACGCCCGTGTAGTCCGTTGAAAGTCACCGACGTTTCAAAGGAACGTGTCGCCTTCAAATTCGTGGTCGAAAAATAAGCGAAGCTACAAACCAGCGTAAAGCAGGCTGTGAGAATCCCAAACCCTACACTTACGTTTGTTATATGTTAATTACCTGAAACACCATTGGAATTATAAGTAGCACAGCACAAGAAAGCAACGAAGAACAAAAGTGAAATTATTCACGTACAGAGCATTTCGGACGGGCGGCAGACCAGCACAGATGAAGGACCTTTTAAATACTTTGAAGTGTTTGTAAATATATAAGATAACATTAATAAGGGCTGGGCGACCGAGGGATCGGTGTTCATGTCCCGGTAAGGTCAAGTATTTTCTCTTCTCCACGTGGTTCAGACCATCTCTGAGGCCCACCCAGCCTCCTACGTAATGGGTACCGGTGTAAAACGGCCGGCGCATGAAGCTGACCACTCACCTGCTACTAGTGTCGTGGTCAAGAAAATATGGATCTACATACGTCTTCATGGCGTAATGCTTAATTAGTTAAGCACAGGAGCAACTTTATATTATTTACCTGTATAATTCAGTATACGAGTATAAACAGTTATGTATTTGTCACTATGAAGGTTGTAATATTCATACCTGTTTGAGTCCAGCGGCCTCCCCTTACATTTCCCCTTGTGTTGGTGTTGCTAAACTAGCAAAGTATCGGTGATCTTTGTAATCGTATGATACCTCACGCATGCGCTTGTCAGAGGAAAATTATTCATGAGAGTCAATGCTACTCGTGTGTCAGACTTCCATTCATTTGTTAAACTCCAGGATGAATCATGAAAAAGAACACGAAGAGGAAAGGTGCGCATGAAGCACGGCCAGATGATTGGGAGAAGGGCGAAATGAGGAGGGATATGAAGGAATGAAAATACGTATACAGAGAAAGGAAGAAACAGAAGAATTATAAGGAGAAGGAAGAGGGGATATGAAATACTCCAAAACGAATTACTCTGCAATCATTCGGTTAGAGTCTACATGCATTTCTTATCAACAAACAACGAACTCCGTGGTTTCAGTCCACAAGCGAACTATACCGACCGAGCGACCGCCGCTTATCGGCGAAGTTAGTGCCAACTTTAGCGAGTAGACGGTGTCGCGTGGTCAGCGCAACGAATCCCCACGGCCGTTAATTTCGGTTTTCTAGACCGGAGCCGTTATTTCCTTGAAATAGCTCCTCAATTATACTCACGAGGCTAAATGGACCCCGTTCCAGACCCACTACTTCTCAGGAAACCTGGTAGCGCCGGGAATCGAACACGGACCTCTGGATATGTAGCCAGGAACTCTGACCAGTAGACCACAGTTATCATTGACCAATAAATGAAGCTGGGTTTCTTTATGGCAGTTTCAACAACTTTTACGATAAGACAGATAGTGACCATCATAGTGGCCGAGCGGTCTAAGGCATGCACTCTCTTCGCTCGCTCAGACGCCGGGATCGTGAGTTCGAAGGCCACTCAGGGCATGGATGTTTTGGTGGGTGTTTGCGTTTATTCTGCGTTTATGTTGTCCTGTGTTTAGGTAGATGCCTTGTGACGAGCTGATCACTCGTCCAAGGAATCTTACCGTCGGTGAAAAAATGATTACGGAACCGAATAAGAGGCCTGGATTCTGAATGGGCTGCAAGAAGCATTGAAAAGAGAGTCATATTTTAGGAGGGACTGAAGATTTTCGGCAGCTCAGTCTGCTGTGTCTGACTCAGGAAGACGGACCACATGAGAAAGACGCAAGCAGGGATCTGCATGTTTCAAAATACAGTAAAACTTGGTTATAGCAACATCGGTTACTGCGACACCTTGTCTATTGCGTCAATATTCAATGGTACGAACTAATTCCTCATAAAGCAACTGTTTTTATACCTTGCTTAGTACGACATGCACAAATGCATCAACCTCGTATGTAACGTCATTTTCATTCCTGAATTTCTCTGATATGGACATTGAACGTAATTTAGAAAGTGTGTATTGGGAAAGTAACAGGAAACAGATGAAGATAACTGATTACTGTACTCGTATCTAGGTACAGTAAGGCACAACAATTGATGTAATCTACTGTAATTTGGTGAGTAGGCCTACCTTTAATATACAGTATTAGTGCGGTGTGTATTGTCAGTGAAAAGCTCTGTAATATGTCTTTGATATTACACATTTGGGCAATTCCACGTTAATGTTACGTTAGTCTGTACTTAACTACGTATTTCACTAAAAAATGCAACATTTTAACTCGGTTTTTGGTAGATTTTTACGTGACTAACATAAGGCTACTGTGGAAGTGCCCATTTCGGTTACAACGACATTCGTTTATAACGACACTATTTTTAGGTCCCTTTGATGACGTTATAACCAAGTTCTACTGTACACGTACATGCTGGGAAATGTGCACTACCTTGTACTCAAAGGCAGGGGCCTTCTAGGGAAAGGGGAATGCGGAGTGGTTGGTTAGGGGAGGTTCCTGATATAGGGGGATCATTATGTAGTGAAATTGAATAGATTGAAATTATCAAAATGTCAGACATCGTTTGCTCAATTACGCACGTTTGTAAAACCATGATAAATACCTACTGACAAAAGCGTAAAATGCGTTGATTTTAAAAGCGAAGAACTTAAGAGGCTGTTCTTAATATTATAAGTGTATGAGTGATCATAAGACGGGTTTTAGAACGGTGATTGGATTTATTGAACACTTACATGCACAACTCGTAAATACAATCAATTATAACAGCCTCACTGGATTGCACACTCTAAAGATCACTGTAGCTGCAGCACACACAAATTCTTCTGTCGTCATTAGTCGTTTCCT
The DNA here is from genome assembly GCF_002891405.2 of Cryptotermes secundus. Lineage (NCBI taxonomy): Eukaryota > Metazoa > Arthropoda > Insecta > Blattodea > Kalotermitidae > Cryptotermes > Cryptotermes secundus. The sequence continues at coordinate 1,495,138 of NW_019737394.1, forward strand.
GGTAACGGATCCTAACAATTTCCTTTGTTTACATCCCTACCGGCTGGCGAACATCCCACAACTGACTCACTGCTTCAACTGTCCTGGTTCTAACATCTCAGCACGGACCAAGTAGAAAACAACGCTATTCAGTGTTTTAGTTTAGTTGTTGCCATGGGAACATGCTTGATTGCGAAGCCGTTGTTACTCAGCAAAGGCTGTCGTATATTTTCTTATTCTGCGGACGTTGCCTAACATTGGACGTTTTTATAGTCATTATTTTGCAACTGATCTACATGCTACAATATAAAAACAAAGGTATGAAGGGGGTCACGATGAAATCTTTGCTAATTTGATGGGAGTCATTGTACACAGCACAGAAACCGAAGTGGCCTGAACCTCGCACGATGAAACTCTCGGTTTTATTGCCTCGCTGAAAATATGGACTGAAATGGGTGCGTAGTTTTTTTGTATCTTGTAGCTACAGGATGTTGTTGCAACAGAGATAACATTAATTTCAACCTGTCCCGTTCTCCTGTCGCTACTTCAAATTCACACCGCAACTTCTGCTTCGAGCAGCAGACACGTCACACAACGCGTCAAAGCTCCCTACATATTCGATAATATTGATTTATGGCGAATTGAACATAGGTCTACAGCTAACACTGAAAAGTAAAAATTCCAAGTATTTAAAAAATATCTCACAATACTAAAGTATACCAAGCCGTGAAGAATTCTAACTACTGAAATATAACAACGCGTAGACCGGTGAAATTTAAGCGATGTTTCAGAAAAATCATATCCTCTCCATCTTCACGATTTAAGAGCAAGCCAACAGAGTAACCAGCACGAAGCAGGCTGCAAGCTACTTACTGCTAGCAGAGGTCTAGAGAGGTTACGTTCCTCCGAAAAGTCTGTTGAGTGTCACAGAAGTGCGTGGCTTTAAAACCCATAAGATAGGCTTCTTCATGATCACCGACATGCGAACCTGAAATTCTGTATGTCATGCGTCGATATCACTAATATTGCAGCGTGTTGAGTCGTTACTACCCAACGAACGCGAGATGAGAAAATATACCAAAGCCGTTGCTAGAAAACGGCTCGGCAAATATGTTCCCGATGCAACGGATATTCATACGACAATGAACGGTGTTGTCTGTGCTGGCCTTGCCGAGGAGTTACAAGGAAGACAATTTGGGCAACAGGGTCACTTCTCTACGGGAGTCTGTGAAGAAAAGAGACAGTGCGAAAGAACCCTCCTTTCAGAAAGGACCGGAAGTAGAAGACTAGACACTGTCAGGAGCCGTTACCAGGAAACGTATAGTAACAGATTAAGAACACTGGTGTGTAACAGAGATCTGTAAAGTGTGGATCTCAACGATGGCGCTATAATTTAGTGTATTTACGAGTTGTGTTAAAGTGGTCAATAAATCCAATATCCAATAAATCCACTGTTGGCAGTTCAGTTGAAAATCAGCCTGTAAAAGGAAGACTAGGAGGGTGGTGTGAAATTGCTGCCAGTCTGGGGCCCTGTTAGCGGAGTTGGCAGTTAACTAGAGTTCTGCAGAGGGCGGCTGTGACGAGAGGACCTAAACGCGGGAAGCTGGAGAATCTCCCTCGGTAGAAGCCGTTGCCAAGAAACGGCTACTGAAGACTTATTAGACTGATGACACTAGTCTGTGTATGTCAGTGATCTGTAAATTGTAGTTCCGAGAGGTGTATACAAGTGGACAATAAATCCAATAGCCAATCCACATCCCGTCTATTGTCACGCACCCTAAAATCGTGACAATACTGAAGGGACAACTTGGAAGCCCAGATACATGGAAGGGAATGTAGAAATAAAATTCATGTTACAAAGAGGCACTTAGGATGTGGAATGAATTAATCACAGAAACGAACGAGGGATCTTAGTACTTATTAGGCCGCGCTATAGCTCAAACGGTTGGTCTCTGGCTTCCCATCGCGGCTACCCGGGTTCGATCCCGGGTCTGACCAAGTGGGATTCGTGGTGGACAAAGTGCGCTGGGGCACGTTTTCTCCGAGTACTTCGGTTTCCCCTGCCAATCTTCATTCCACCAATTGCTCCACAATCACCCTCACCTACCTTCTGGGGTTGGTACAATAGGCCAGAAGTGGCCGCAGTACAATGGACTTAAGGGACCAAAAAATGAGTGATCGTGTCTTTCTTAAGGCGTTATTTTAGAGTTTCCCAGTCTCCGATTTGAGGTTCCGATCTGTAGCTTCCGAGTACGGGGCAGCAGTGACGATCACCCAACAGAGACGTTAGATTCATATACAGGGTGTCCCAGGAGGAAAGGTAAATGGCTATTCCCTCGGCCGTGTCTTCACTAGACGTTTCCTGATAACGAATCTTAGCGATGGAGATTCTTCAGCTTCCGTTGTCCGCTGGTTAACACTCAACAGCTGAACCCTCAACTCGTCTCAACTACTGAACCGAACTGAACTTAACTGCCAGCGTCGAAACTCGACTCTCTTATAACCACTCTGGACGGACTCCATGGAAAACACAGCCTATATTTTCGCAAAGTCCGTTTACCTCGCCATTGACTAGCAAAAGATCTCATATTTTCCGGACGTTTACTTCTGCGGGAAAGTGTTCAGCGACACGTTTCCTAGCAATGGACACGGCGCGGACTACACAGAAAACAAATTCTTGCAATACGTTTTCTATTTTTGCGTCCGCGTATTTTGGGCGTTTCCTAGAAATGGGTCTGAAAGTCACAACACTACCTACTTGGATACAACGCTGTACAGTCCGTTGGAAATCAACAGACGCTTCGTAGGTTCCTGTTAGCTCCATCTTCAGGGTCAAAGAGTTAGCCGAGCAAGAAACCAGCGTGAAAGCAGATGGCAAGCAGGGCTCTGTGACGAAATTTCGGTTGACTTTCAACGGACTACACGGCATTATGTTCCTGAAGATAGTGCTTTTCTTGAAGAAGACTAGCAAGTTGGCTCAAGCAGTAAAGTTTTTTAGATTTTATTCAGGAAATGACCGGTTCGAATCTCGACCAACACAGCGATTATCCTGAATGAAGTTCTTCCTGGTTTTCCTCAGTCCTTTCAAGGCAAGTTCCGAGATGCTGAATGAAATTAGGTCAGGACCGCTTCCTCGTGCGTCTGTTTTCATATCATTATTCAGTAACCACTCAACCGTTCAACGCGATAATGTCTGCTGCGGACAGCGCCTTTGACGTCGAGACAGAGAGAGAACACTGCAGGGACTTCCCGCGCTCTCAAAGCTTGCATCAGTTTATGTCTTCTGTTGCACACAACACGAACATCTGCTGTTCAGCTTATGAATACTAACGTGTAATCTGACGCGGAGGACAAAGGGATTTCAGTCATACCTCGATACTATCTTATTGGCATAGACATCAGTTTTAAAGCCATTATACAATGTATCTTCATTATTCATTCACTCATCAATGGTTCTACAGCTTTTAGTTGATCCCTGGCCGTTTTTGTTTCCAGTTTCGTAATCCTGTATACAGTCGATAGGAATCCTTGAACTGAGGATCAGCCTGTCGCAAGGTTTCTACCTACACGCAGGAAGACACAAACACAGCACACAGACATTCTTGCCTCGAGTGGCATTCAAACCCACGGACCCACCGTTCGGGCGGACGAAGACAGTTCTTGTCTCAGACCGCGCGGCTACTGTTCACAGTGTATGTAGTTTCAGATTAGTCTAAGCGTTTTTCTCTTTGCTGATCTGAATTATAAGAAGGGCCATTCGAACTGCGTGCGTTATAAATAAAGTGGTAGTTCTCTGTTTAAAATTTATAAAGTTGCTCCTGTGCTTAAAAAATGAAGCACTACGCCATGCAGACGTGTGGAGTGGGTGTATGGATCCACCTGGGCACTAATTGCAGGTGAGAGGTCAATTTCACGCCAATGTCGATTTACTCCAGGAGAGGGAGCCCACAGTACCCAAAGGATAGGAAGACGAGTTGACAAAATTGTCCTCCTGTCATTGGTACTCGAACTCCATCCCCTCCGCCGTCTAGCCCGTTGCCAGGCCCATCTTGTGCTTAACTGTTCTTAAGTATCTCATCTTTTGTGACTTTATTATATTATGTGCACTCTGAGTCACTTCATGTTATCTTCACTTAGGGGTTGTCTATTCTAATACAGAGTATTAGTTAGTTATTTAGAGAGGGTGGGTTTCCCCATACACCGCGACCAGTTTGATCTATTGTGCTTCCCTCTATGATATTCTACCAGTCTCTATACCCTACCGATAAATGGTGCGTACCATCAGTCCCGCCGAGCAAGCGAGTTCGGCCACTTGCTTAGCGGTGTCTATAATGCTTCCCCCATCTATCAGAGGCCTTAGAGACTATTGTTGGGCGGGAAACGTCCTGGAATTTGGCTCAGTGATCCCCTTTGGGGATATGAGGTTCTTTTACGTGCCGTAAAGTTACGATACTTTAAAGTTACACAGCTTAAAGTCCCTCCCGGAGGACTTGTTCCCTGAATTTTTCCGCCCTTAAAAATTCGACAACCTCCGCAATACAGAGTATTTATATTGCAGCATCTTGTTGCGATGTGTACTTAGCAGAACAGCTGCACACATAAGAAAGGACAAACCAACAAAACCATAAACCAGACACGAGCACAACAACAGCATGATGAACTAATATAACCTAGAAAATTCTAAAGCATTTACATCAAAGGTAGAAGGTAAAATTGTCCCTTTAAGAGTATATGAAGGCCCATAAGGTTGTGAAAGGGCGAGATTCCCACCTCTTCTAGACAGTCAGCTCATAGACGGCTGTAAAATTGTCAGCCTTACGCGCCGGCCGCCATTTTACGTACTTCCAAGGAAAATTCCTGGTACTCATTTCTGTTAGAGACTGAGTCGGCCCAATACCATAGAGCGACTGGAAGAATTGGATCAATTGAAAATTCCAATGACCTCATCGGGATTCGATCCCACGACCTTCCGGCTTGTAGTATAGTGCCCGCGTGCCCCTTTGAATTTATGTGTAGTTTCGATGTTGTCTAGTGCGTTAGTGTGTAGTACTGGCGAAAATTGCAAACTATGAGGCCCGTCATGTCGGCATTCTCTTCACCCCTTCGGGATTTCCCTTAGGGTGAGATACCAAGCTTTATACCATCACAAGATGAAGGCAAAAATATTATTTTGTATTTAGGGAAAGGTAAAACAAGTAGATTCTAAAGGGTTCTGACAGTGGCGTATAACACATAGAACTTCTGGGTTTGGGACTTTCTCAATCGTCCGGTATTCTAGAAAATAGAAAACACGACATTTCGGAAATTGGATCGGGTTCCGTCTTCATGTGAAGGGGGGAGACACCTTATCAGTTAGAAAGAGCAAATATCAGTCTCTCTTTCTAAGGGGTCCAACTGAGTAGGTGTCTTGCCCCTGGCCTGAGGACGGAAACAGATCCATTTTCCGAAGCGTCGTGTTTTCTATTTTCTAGAATACCGGACGATTGAGAAAGTCCAAAAACTCAGTAATTCTGTGTGGTAAAATACAATATTGCCGGTCACGGTAGCCGAGCGGTCTAAGGCATGCACTGTCTTCGCTCGCTCGGATGCCAGGAACGTGGGTTCGAATCCCACTCAGGGCATGGATGTTTGTGTGCGTTTTTCTGTGTTTGTGTACAGGTAGAAGCCTTGCGACGAGCTGATCATCCGCCCAAGGAGTCCTACCGAATGTGTAAGATCTATAAAAACCGAAGTGAACGGAGAAGTTAATGGAGGTAGGCCTAGGCCCACTGGGGCTGTAGTGGCAGGGGGAAAACATACAATATTACCATTCAAATGGAACCAAGTACTGTCCGAATTGACTCTGCTCTTATGTTCAAATTCAACCGAAATTTCAGAAGATACGTGTTCTTCCGAAACGTCTGTTGACTTTCAACGGACTACACGAGGTTATATCCCATAAGACAGAACTCTTTGTAACCATCGCTGTGAGAATCACAGATCCTGTATGCTCCTGATATTTTCATGAATGGAAAGTTGTCCCTGTACTTAACTACGTTATGAAGACGTATGGGGGAGTTGATGTACAGAGCCATGTATTTGTGAAGGTGGGCTATTTTTAATTTTATCGCCTCTGCCAAATATTTTAATTTTACAACACATTTGAAGATTTTATTAATCTTGACTATACTGCTGTGTTTCTATCATATACAATGATTAAATTATTTTAATTGTACAGAGACATATTTCTCGAACGCTCCAGCAAATCGAACGTTTCGCTAAGGAAATTACTGAATATCACTTCAGAGGGAGAGCCTGTGACCGTGTGAATTGAAGTGCAGTGACCGAGAACAGGATCTGAGTGGCGCCTTTCTGAACGCGCTGTGGGATATACAAAATGTCCGGATGGAAGGTGGTGTAACCCACAAATGTGCATTATAATAGCTTTCTGAGATATAATTATGTTATCTCAGAAAGCTATAATTATACACATTTATGGGTTACACCACCACAAAGGGAGACCAACAACGTTTTTTCTGAGTATATAACTTTCTCAATAAATTTCAATGTGGGCTCCCTTGGTGGCACGACAAATATCCAGATGATATTCGACCTCGTTCTACGTTGCTTGGATCTTGTTTGGTTTAACCGTAGTCACAGATTCCCTTATGTGGGCTTTCAGGTGTTGCAAGTCGTTGATCTTAACCTGGTAGGCAATGTTCTTATAAACCCACAAGACAAAAATTCAGAGGGGTTAAATCTGGCGACCTAAGAGGCCAAGCAATTGATCCACTCCTGCCGATCTATCTCCCAGCCATCACTCTGTCCAAGTACTTCCTAACATGCTGGCAGAAATGTGGCGGCGCATGCGCGTAAGCCGGGCATGGAAAAACAAAAAGTACAGGGTATTCCTTTCCTATGACATAAATCGGATATGTGTATGACAATTACTTTCCGAGATATTAATTTTTTATTTTGGATACCTTTCATCCGGACAAACCGATATTTTCTTTTGGGTTACATTACTTCAATTTCAGCATCTTGAGTACATAGCGCTGAGTGGTAGGATCAGAGAATGATGATATTGTCACGTGTAGGGATTTGTGCGTGACTTATATGACAAGTTTTGGATTGGACGACTGGATTCTTTGACACCTTGTACACACAACACGAAACCACAGGCAATAGAGCGCTTTCGCTGATTACACACTTTGCAGTTAACCGCTACACACGCACTAGAGTTCTCAATCTTCACTAGCCGTATCCTGGCAACGCTTTTATAATAGTCCCACTGTCACTTCAAATAAAAAATTAAGTCTTCTTGTCACAGTCTAATCCATTTCTTGCCCTCTCTTCTCAATTATCTTAGACTGCCATCTCCAGAACTCGGCCGATTTCTTGACAACTAACTGCTCCTTTCGAACTTACCGTTACATATCCTCGGGGTTAATCCCACGGAAACGCCGTGTTCCATTATCCCTTATTGTTTTAGGTGTCTTTACTGATCCGTTTTCAAGCAATAGACGTCTATTATATCGGCGTTGGCTCACATGGGATTGTGTTTACCGAGTCGTTACCTATCAATGGGTCTATACGTCACAATTTGGAAAGGATTTGGAAGGAAGAAGTTGTGGCCTTATGAAATTAATCTCCCGGAATTTTCTTATTTTTTTAGAAGGTTGGTCCTGTACTTTTAACAAAACTAGAGCACTCTAAAAGCAAAAGTCTGCACGTAAACATGGGGAGGCGAGCTATGCACCAAGTACTCACAAATGTTCAACAGTACAGTTCGGTAAATATTTAATAAAATATGATTAAACTTTGTTTAGGTTTCCAATTAAAGTGGCGGCCCTAATTGGGCGCTCGATTAAATTATACAGAATTGACTAGCGTATGACCCCCACACATTTTAATTTCATCTGCAACAGGTTGGCATTAGGGTGGAGAAATGAATTTTCCTCATTTATGTGAAAGCTTGGCTCTCTTCTGTGTACAGTGGGGTTAGTTATCTTAAGAATATTAAATCCTGTAGTGTGGGAGTTATATATTATCAAAGTTTCGGAAGAATCTTCTGTTTCCATCTTCAGGATGCCATCACCACTAACGTCCCAAAAGACAACAATCTTCACAGTAACCGGGTTGAGAACCTCAAATTTCATATAAATAAAAATCTATGCCAACACCCGTAGTCTGCATTACAATAGGACGACTGTTTATAGCTCGTTGCTAAGCAACAGTGAGCGCGCAAATGGGCTGGCGAGATACCTATCGGGTGACTTGTTTTCAATGTGGTCCGCGCCATGCCCAGCGCTAAACAACAAAACTGTAAACACGTCTAAAATAAAAGGTGTGTTTTATGTTGTCCGTGCCGAAGGCTTATAGGGAACAGTGAAGGTCGTTTCCATTATTTTTTTATTTTTTTAATTCGCTTAGTGGTGGGTGGAGTCCAACTGGGTCCACTCGGCACGGCGGCCACAGATTGGCCTATTGTAGCCTGCCCCGGGTGATTATGATGATGGAGAATTTGGTGGAATGAAGATTGGCAGGGGAAACCGAAGTACTCGGATAAAAAAAGGCCCCAGCGCCACTTTGTCCACCACAAATCCCACTTGCCCAGACCCAGGATCGAACCCGGGGCGCCGCGGTGGGTCGTTTGCAGTTAGTCATAGCTGATAAGTCGTGAGTCAAGGACACGAAGTCGTCACGGAAAAGTGTCAAGGAGGAATCATCAGTTGACAGTACAATACAGAGAGGTTTAAGACGTAACATCAAGAAGGTTTCATAGTCATTTGAAGCGCTAGTTTCTGTATTGAGGTCCGCTGCAAGGAAACGACTAGTAGAAACTGAGAATCCTAGTGCGTGTGCAACGGTAAGCTGGAAAGTGTGTAAATCAGCGATAGCGCTGTATTAATTGTAATTAAGAGAGAGAGTATTACCGAAGTGCTAATAAATCCAATCATCCGAACTAGAACCCGTTATTTTCGTCACGCGTACCACCCTACACGTGACAGTATACATGTACCTGTATGTATTGTCACGTGTAAAGAGTTGGCGTGACTAATAATAATGTATTCTAGATTTCATGATTGGATTTACTGACACCCTCTTTTACAATCTCTCTGATTCACAATCAATTATAGCGCTAGCTCTAATCAATCCACTTCACAAATCTCTAGGACACAGATTTTTCACAGGAACTATGTAACTTCAGATAAATATGAAATCCTTTTGTCACTTCTTCTTCAGCCATTTTGGAATGCCGACCCTCCTGAACTCGACCAAATTCTCCAATGTTAATCTCTTCGATCTAAGCTAGTCAGAGTGAAAGAAAAAGTTACATTACGACAGGCTGTTTACCGTCAATCAGTCTTAGCGTCAGCCCCTCGAGACCCACGACCAGTTTCTTTTTTTTTTAGTTAAACCCTTGCGGTAATAGTCATTATATAACATCCTCTTTGATGAGAAGATAGATTTGTCTCTTATGAATATGCTTTTTGTCAAATGTAGGTATCGCACATATAGCATGTTATTGAAAATTCTTCATTTTGCATTGCCCATAATGCTTCTGTCAGTACAGGCTTTACAGACCAGATCATGCCTCTATTAAATGCCTTACGTTACAACGGCAGGTTAGTCACTTGAACGGTAGTAAGCTAGAGCACCGCCAAGTTTAAGCCTTTTATATTTTCTATGTCTGGCTTCACCTTTTCCTATACCGCGCACATGTCCATTCTCATGATTTTATGACTTCTGCTTGTCGCCTGGACTTTGATCTCATGTAGGTATAAGAGAACCTCGTTATACAGATTCGGCACGGATCCCATAGAAAAAACTTTCATTCTTGTAGTGTATTGTTATAGCCGCGTGTTTTGTAGTTCCGATGCCTAGCACTGGATATCTGTTATTGCTGTCACGGGCTTAAGCGGGAAGGGGTTTACCAAACTGTTGTATAGCAATGAGTATCCACGTTACAATATATATTGTAGCGTGTAGAGCCGTTTCTAGGCAATGATTCAGTAAACATGTTCCCGCCGCAACAAACACGCATGAAACAACATAGGTAGGGTTGGAGATAGTGTTTTCTACTCGGTACAAGTAAAGGTATTATAAGGAGGAAAATCGGAGCAAAAGGAGGCAGTTAGAAGGGAGCAGCCATTCAGAGAAGACCTGAGCACCGAAGGAGAGGAATAACCATTGTTGTAACCGTTACCAGGAGACGTCTAGTAACAGACTGAGAACACTAATCTGTGTGTTTCAGTGATTTGCAAAGTGGGAAATTAGCAATGGCGCTATAATTAAGTGTAATTATGAGCTGCATATTAGGAGTCAGTAAATATAATATCCAATACAAAACCCCGTCTACAGGCATTCCATACACGTGGCAATATGTATATATTACTGACATAATTTTGTTATTTCTTCGTGCTTTGAAGAGTTATGGTGTAAATTTTGTTACCCAGACAGTAAAAGTGAAACAACGGCTGAACATGCTTCTGACCTAATACTACTAGGTTTCTGAACTTTGTCCAGTGTCTAGTATCCCGAACAGAACACCTTTCGGAAGCTGAACATTTCCGTTTTCAGATGAAACGTCCGAGAAGCTATGAAGCAATTTGATCCTACAGAATTCACAAAAATTTCCCATTGATTGAAACGTTCTCTGCATAAAGGGAAATAGAAATGTGTAAGTGCATTTGCAACTTAACCCACCCAGCATCCGAACCTTTGTGTTCTCTTTGAAATTTTAGATTACAAGATACGTAGTAGATCGGTGTTCCAGAAATTGCCTTCCAAGGATATCCGGGCTTCTGCAGATGAATTTATAAAATATTCCAAGAGTAAGGAGAAGAGTCCTTATTTAGAAGTTGATTGCCGCTGGGATAGTAAATAAATGATATGATATCCGAAAATCGTTATCGTGTTCAAAAGACTTCCCTTCCTAGTCCTTCACAAGCCATCTGCATGCTATCCTTCCATCTGAACTTAACTGTATCACATGATGTCTTTTTGAGGCTTTTTGAAAGGTTTTATATGCGTTTATAATTCCGCCATATGCGATATATTGTACACATCTCTTTCAGCGAATTCTCCTTAACTTGATCCACTTATTAATGTTTGGTGGAGAGTCTGAATGAATATGCTAGTCAAAACGTGGCTTCCTGAAGCCCTCACCTACTTCCGGTACTCTGCATCCAAATATTCTCCTCATCGCTGTGTACCAGAACGAGTGAACGGCCAGTTTCTCAATGTTATGTTTTCAAATCCTTCATTATAGTCAAGGTTAAGTATAAAACTGTTCAAAATGCAGTCGATATTTAACATAAGGTATTATTTATTTACTTTTCTTTATTTAACTGCTTGCCCGACATATTTCGAAATTTAAGCGATATCCTCAAGAATATCCGTTCAATAAATACACCAGTAAAAATTGTTCGAGGTTATTTTATACTGCTGTACACATGGCAAATAGTGTAAGACGTCAAGGCTTCCATATTTTCTAGACAATCGACTCACAGATGGCGGTGAGGTTCTCAGCCTTACACGCTTGTCCCCGGGATGATTTCTGGTACTCATTTCTGTTAGAGACTGAGTTGACCCCAGGGTTACAGTGCTGCTGGAAGGATTAGGTAAACTGAAAAAAACAGTCACCTCATCAGGAGTTAGACCCTGGACCTTCTGGCTTGTAGCATAGTGCCTCAACCAACTATGCTATCGAGTGCAGTACACTATTGTACACAGAAGCGAGGTACAAGCGAAGTAACACCGTTGAAAAAATTCTGTAATTCAAAAGCATGGATGCTTCAAATGTCAAGTAGAGATTTATTTAATATGACTCTATATGAAAACATGAATAGATGTAAATCGCATTTAATTTATTATTAATAAGAGGGCTAAAGCGTTCTTTTCACAAAATAAAACAAACGTAATTTTAGGGTTTATATAAAAATATAAAACGTTATAATTTTTTTAAAAAGATTAAAAAAGATCTTCCCATTTCTATGACAGAAGTTCATATACAATTTCAGTTAATCAAAGCAACTTCGAGGCTGTGATTTGCAGCCCGGCATGTAGAGTTTCAATGTGCTTGTTCATTTCAAGAGGACGGAGACCTGGTTTCATCCTGCATTGTAACTGAAAGAATTGATACAGCCTGCAATATTTGCTACTTTATTGAACTTCCGAATTATAACATCGTGTAGGTAGAACAAAGCCTGACATTTCGGAGGGAAATATCGTCATCATCTTCAGGGTAAAAATTTAACGATATATTTTCCAAAATCGTCCTTGGACGCGTATAGAATTTCATGAGATAACGTCGGACTTTCCCTGAATTACACGGCGACAAATCCCAAAAGGTCATAATCTTAATTGTAACCACTGTGACAACCAGGAATCCAACATTGCTTCTCTATTCATTAAGTATCGACTTGTTTGGTACACTCTGCTTCAGAAACACACGACATTCGCCGAGAAATATAACTTCTTATTGATGTAATTATGCACTGCATTTAGAAATGCGTTTTTATTATGAACCGTCATATACAGAATGTCCCAGGAGGAGAGGTCAATATTCTGGGAGATCATAGTATCAGTCATCTAAGCAGAAAATTGTATATGTACATGTGTCCCTTTCCGAACGGTTCCCAAGACAGAGCTATTTCACTCTACAGTACACTGTATACTGTGCAGACGAGCAACACGCCATCTCCTCACACGAGTTGCAAAGTGCATCGACGTTGACGGTGGATTTTCGGAAATACATATATTATCCTAGATATACTGTACCAACTTTGTCACTTGAAGAATAAATACCGGTATTAGGAACAGTACGTAATGTCTTCCTTACTAACAATTTTGGAAATTTACAATGAAAAAGTTCTATCACCGAAACCATTCGGAATAGGATACATGTACATTACAATTTTTTGTTTACAATTACCAATACTAGTATATCCCAGAATATCTGCCTTTCTTCTTACGATAACCTGTGTATGTGAGCCGCCATAGCTCTTGCGGTTTCTCACAAAATTTAGTGCAACAGTCAGCCAAACAGAGGGGGAATGAACGAATTCAGCTGCACTCCTGATATTAGCGATCCATTTATATCATATAGAGTTCTTCTGTTCTGCCTTTGTACAATCCTATTGCAGTTAACAAGATATACCCTAGTCTAGGAGTACTTCTCCAGCCAGCAAATCATTTAGAAACAACTGGCGTAACATCCGCTGAAAGTACAAAAGGAAATCCCATAATTTCTTACATAACTTTTCTTACTATCAACTTCCACTCCTTTCTCATGAATTCCTTTCCAATCCTACCTGTTATCGAATGATACGTTGAAGCCGGCGTTTCGCCACCTTCCGTGAATGGCAAGCGAAGTCAACAGTAAACCGTCTCTTTTACATAATGGGTAGCGAATCATGTATCCTCAATAGAATATTACCAGCACTCACGGAATAGACATGATATATCGAAACAAAATACTGCTCTTTCCTTCGACACGTATTACAAAACTTCCTTTCATGAAAGGTGCAAAATATTTACTGTGCAATTGCAATGGGAAATCTCATCCTTGCAGAGCATATTTATCTCCATAGAAGGAAACACGTGCCCTATAGTGAGTTTTATAGCCATTCTGCTTTCTTGTAGAACCTGTGATCTCGTCACAATTTAACCACATGATCTTCTCAGTACCTTATGTCTCTGAGACCTGGCCACTGTCAAGATCGCATGAAAGACTGTTAAGTATATTTGAAAGGAGGATCTTGAGATATATCTTTGGACCAGTGGAAGAAAATGGAATATGGAGAAAGAGGTATAACCATGAGCTATACAAACTATTTAATGAACTAGACATTATTGAATTTACATGTATAAAGGTGAAAAGGCTTGAATGGGCTGGACACATAATACTTGGCAGCGAGAATAGAACGATTAAGAAAATACATAATACTAAACCAGAAGGAAATAGGAGAGTGGGAAGACCAAGATTGAGAAGAGAAGAATGTGTGTGGTAGGACATAAGAATTTTGGGTGTAAAGAACTGGAGGAATGTAGCATCGAATGGAGAAGAATGGCGAGCAATCCTGAGGAAGGCCAGGGCTCGCAAAGGGCTGTCGTGCCAGTGATGATGATGATGATGATGATGATGATGATGATCTCAGAAAAGCGTTCCATTAAGTCAGCGCATTTCTCCCTCATTACAGTAAGTACTATCTCATGGAAGAGAACCGTGCAGAGTGTTATCTCAGACCTGTTTTATTTCTGGCGTGATTTCCTGAAGCGATAAGGGAAGCCATCCAAGATACCTTACTCCCATTTCAACTCTATACAACTTCTCGGATTACAACCAAGTTCCTCACTTTGCAATTTATTCTATTCTTAATTATGTTGATGAGCTGCCCTAGACCCAAAATTTCTCCCCAGTACTTCGTCTCCAAACATTTCATGGCGTGTACTCCACTCGAAAATATATGCCTACAGAATTCAGGAGGAAAGATCGCTGAAGTTGCATTGCCTATGCAAACTGTCACGTGTTTAGGGTTGTGACTATACAGGGGGTATGGATTGGCGAATGAATTTATTGACAACTTATACACCACTCGGAACTACAAGAAATTACAGCGCTATTACTGGTATCCACATTTTACAAATCACTAATTCATGTTAAGCACTCTCAGTCTTCACTAGGCGTTTCCTGGCGACAGCTTCTAACAGAGATTCTTCAGCTTAAAACTCTCAAACCCTCTTGTCACAACAGAACTTGTGCAGAACTCTCGTCAAGTGTCAACTCATCTATAGCGCCATCTCTTCTCAGCCTCATTTACAGAACTCGACCCAACTGCCAGCCCTCAAGTGACAAACTCAGCCGGTCTGGGGTCCTCGCTATGTAGCCTCGGAGCGGACCGAACAGAAAACACAGCATCCACGAGATTTTCTGTTGTTGTTATGGGCGGTTATCTAGCGAGAGCACGGATATCACTGACGTGTCTATAGGGCCGTTACTAAACAATGCATGTTTCTTCTCGCGAGCGTTGCATATCTACAGTACTATACGCTAAACTATTTTAATGCTCAGTTTCACGTTAAGAAAACGAGTAACTCGACCGTCTTGGACGACACCGAGATGTCATTCTGCCCATAAACTTAGCATACGTGAGTAACAAATTTATGGGGAGAGATTTGGTTATCTGTTCGAAAACTTCAATCGGTACACAAGAATCAATCTCTGCAGGTGAATGCATATCACTCACTCCTGGAGCTGATACCTCCTTTAAAAGCCGCCAATTGTGCAGATACTCAAGAAATTCCCAAAGTTTTATGGAACCAGAAGGTTTATCACCGAGTACACACGAGCCCTCCAACTGTCCCTATCATGAGCCAGATCAATCCAATCTATAATATCCCATCCTATCTCTCTAAGATTCATTCTGATATTGTCCACCCACCTACATCTTGGTCTTCCCTTTGGTCTCTCTCCTTCTGGCTTTACCACCAATATCCTATACGCATTCCTCGTCTCCCCCATTCATGCTACATGACCTGCCCACCTCATCCTCCTTGACTTGATCATTCTAATTATACTTGGAGAAGAGTACAAGTTATGAAGCTCCTCATTATGCAGTTTTCTCCAACCTCCTGTCAATTCATCTCTCTTCGGTCCAAATATTTTCCTCAACACCCCGTTCTCAAACACCCTCAGTCTATGTTTCTCCCTTAATATCAGAGACCAATTTTCACACCCATACAGAACCACACGCAAAATTGTATTTCCGCATATTCTAAGATTGTATGTGTGATTCTGGACAACAGACGAGAAGACAAAAGGTTCTGGACTGAATGGTAGCAAGCATTACCTGAGTTCAATCTCCTCTTAATTTATTACTGTATCAGGTTTTGATCTGTTATCCTCGTTCCCAAATTTCTGAACTGTGCTACATTTTCAAAACATCTGTTTCCTATTTTTATGTAATGATTTTGCCCTGCATTTTGGTGACGAGACAACAACATATACTTAGTTTCCTCTGTGTTTACTTCTAGACCAACCTCTTTACTTGCGTCAATTAAAGTTTGTGTATTTTTCTTTAATGTATCTATATCATCACTCAGTAGATTCACATCATCGGCGCAGACCAAAAGCTGATGTGTCCCGTTTGATTTCAGTTCCACCTGTTCTTCTTGGACCTTCCTAATGGCATATTCAAAAGCAAAGTTGAAAAGAAGTGGCGATAAAGCATCTCCTTGTTTTAGACCATTCTGGATAGGGAAATTATCAGACGAATGTTTACCCATACGGACTTTACCATATGTTACTTTTAAACAGATTTTAATATGCCTAACTTGTTTCATGGGTATCCCAAACTCTTATCAGAATATTGTAAAATACTTCCCTCCTAACTGAATCATAGGCTTTCTTGAAGTCTACAAATAGCTCATGTATCGTCTCATTGTACTCCTGCACTCCCGCTAAATCTAACTAACATTTTGAGATTTCTTCCACCACTGCCTTGAGCGAATCTGCCCTATATATATTCTAACATTCCAGGTACCGAATAGATCATTGAAGGTCGCGGTGCGAGGGCCGGTTTTTATGGCTCACCACTCATACTCATACAACATTCCAAGTATCAAATCTCATATCCATTTTCTTTTGCTTAGGTCGTTTATCCACAGTATATATCCTGGTCTGAGGCTTCTTGAACATTTTCGGAATAAGCTTATTTTTACGGTGAGGAGCTGCTAGCCCCACGCCCAACCATTTAACTGAAGGACCACCCCTTGTCGGCTGTCCGCGAATGCTTATTCAATATATTCGCAGCTTCCCTCCATACCTGGAGGGTGTCTCCTTCATCCGCAAACTGAGGGACCGCAATGCTGTGGTGAAAAGGGACCCCCCTAACATGGAAGTGAAAGCATATGCTTTTTATTCTGGAAGTGCCGAGTACAGAATTTGGGGCCTATAACATCATGCTCGAGAGCTTGTGGGATTAACGACGTCAAATTTACCTTTATTGCATTTTCACTAAATTGCGCAATTTCAATTTTCGCAAATTCTTTATGTTTTTGCCGGAGTTTTAATTACATTTCCCCCACAGAAGACAATACGCAATAACTTATTCCACAGGTATTAACTCCATTGTGTGCTTCGGTTTTATGAAAAACTATTTATGTGAATGAATTAGGCCGCGCCATAGCTCAAGGGGTTAGTCGCTGGCTTCCCACCGCGGCGGCCCGGGTTCGATCCCGGGTCTGGTGGACAAAGTGGCACTGGGGCGGGTTTTCTCCGAGTACTTCGGTTTCTCCTGCCAATTTTCATTCCACCAAAATTATCCATCATCATAATCACCCGGGGCAGGTACAATAGGCCAATCGGTGGCCGCCGTGCCGAGTGGACCCAGTTGGACTTCATCCCCCACTAAGCGAAAAAGAAACAATTAATTAATTACGTGAATGAATAACACAAAAATTATAGTTATTATGAGTATTTAGAATAGCTGAAAATTGTAACAGATTTGATCAACGGGTTGCCAGGCATCAGCTCTGTAAACACGGTCAAACACCTAACAATAGTTGAGACTGTGTTTTCTATGTCGTCCTCACCAAGCAGCGGTGGAACAGAGGGATTATGCAACCCGTTTCTAAGCAACGGCTCTCTAACCACACTTCCGTGTAAGCAGTGAGACAATAGAGACGATGTTTTCCGTGGTGTCTCTGCAGTGATAATGACAGAAGTGAATGCAGTGACAGAGTTAGTTCAAGGCAGTTACGAGTCAGCCGTAAGCTGGAGGAGTGAGTTCAGAAGAATTTTTAGTTCCGAGGTTCCAGAGTGACTGAAGACGAAATAGCAAGAAGACTTTATAGTGATTAAAGTACTAATTTATGTGTTGAGATCCGTTGCCAGGAGACGGCTAGTAAGACTAGGATTCCTAGTGCGTGTGCTACGGTGATTGGAAATTCTATAAATAAACTACAGAATTGTATATAAGTGTGACTCAGAAAACTTGTTAGCAAGGTGCTAATAAATCCAATCATCCGAAGCAGAACCTGTTATTTTCGTCACGCGCACCACCCTATACGTGACAATATATTCTGTGTGCTGTTCAGTCATCACATTTTAAAATTCTGAAAATATCTGACTATACGTGTGTTGTGACATGACGACTGAAAGCGGAATGACGGATCCAGAAAAGACATCCGTTGCTAGGCAACGACCGGTAAACATGTCAATAATACACAGCCCGCAATAATATAGGAATTCTTGGAGGCGGTGTTGTGTACACAGTCCATGCCGAGGTAGTAAAATGAGGACACCAAAGGAGTCGAGAACGGACACTGTCTGAGAATTCTCTAAACCGGACATTAAGAAAATATTTCTTGCTCCCACCTAAATGTAGTGCTTGTTAATACTTCCCCCGCTTTCTCTTATTTCTCTATCGGTTTATAATCATGACTTGATAAGTTAAGATTTCGAATATGGTAACGAGTCACCCAGGACGTAACTGTTAGAAGCCTTTACCAAGCAACGACTAGTAAAGACATAAAAGAATAGGCGTGTGCTATAGTGATTTCTTAAGGGTGTAGATTAGCCGTAGGGTTGTATTTGTTTGTAGTTTCGAGTTAAAATAATCCAATAAATCCAATTACCAATCCAACCCCCGTTTCTAGTCACTAACGCGTTATAATATGAATAGTTTAATATGCAAATATAGAAAATAAGCATTTTGATTGTTAAAAGGGGTGTGCATGATTTTACTGAAAACTTTGAAAAGTGAGCGGAGACGCGGGTGGGGATTTCCAAGGGCTGCGCCATACAGACATAGATTATCCGGGAAGTCTGGCAGTGTTCCTGATTATCTCCTGGGGCTTCCTCGGCAAGTTCTATGATTTATTGCTGTTGTTGATGTCAGATTGATTCGTGTGAAGGAAGTATACTTAGAACATCTGGCAGAGTAGGGCTGCTTTGTTCAGTGTGCCCCTCAGTTGAGAACTCAATCATCGCTATGTAACCTACATACGCTGGAGGCCGTCAGCAAACAAAACAAGAAACAACCACGTGGACAGCGCTGCATCCTGTCACGGATCTGATTACTGAAGCACTGGAAGGCGTGGTGCGTGGTTCTAATGAAGGCCGTGCCATTGCTCAGTCCCAGGCTTTCCATAGCGGGCGGCCGGGTTCGAGCCCAGGTCAGGTAATGTGGGATTTGTGGTGGACGAAGTAGCATTGGGTGAGGTTTTCGCAGAGTACTTCCGATTTTCCTTGCCAATTCTCATTCCACCGACTGCTCCACACTCATCTATTGTCCTGGACTAGTACAATAGGCCAAATAGTGGCCGACGTACCAAGTGGACTTAGTTTCCATTTCATGCATCCTGTTGTGTTACAATATATACAACTTCTTTATTTGACCGTCATAACACAACAATAAAAGAACTACATGTTTCGGCCACTAGTGGCCATCATCAGGCAAACACACTTCAACAAACGTACACCACTGAACTGCAGTACGCAAAATTTGATACAATGTCATAAATCATTTAAGATAATATGCAATAAGAATACAATAAGTAGGTTATTTAAAACCAACAAAAGTCATATAAAAACAAAATTAAAATTTGATTGATGTTTTTTAACATCGAATCAGTTGTTGGTTCCCCTTCACATATGTATCCGTTGACAAATAGTAAATTTCAGTGTTTCATTATACAATTGTATAGGAGGGCCAATAATTAATGGAATACTTGGAGTCTCATCATACGGAGAATTGTACGTAATGTATGGGAGGTAAACAACGACTGATCAATCAAAACATCAATCAAATTTTAATTTTGTTTTTTATATATGACTTTTATTGGTTTTAAATAACCTACTTATTGTATTCTTATTGCAAATTATCTTAAATGATTTATGACATTATATCAAATTTTGTGTACTGCAGTTCAGTGGTGTACGTTTGTTGAAATGTGTTTGCCTGGCAATGGCCACTTGTGGCCGAAACATGTAGCAGAACTACATCTGGGCATTGTCCTTCAAGTTCTTTTATTGTTGTGTTGTGACGGACAAATAAATAAGTTGTATATAAGTGGACTTAGTCTTACCCCCACCCAAAGGAATTACAAAATAAAAGCATGTTCCAATGAACTACTGCTATAAGTGATATTTTTGTGAGTTTCAAACAAGAACAACGGGATTTTCTGCGCGAACTCTCTACGCTTAAATTGATTTTTAACAAATGATGACGCGATGGATCCTGACTGCTTCTGAGGCTGGAGCCTCCCACCTCTCACCTGGGGATGGAAACAGATCCAGTCTCCGAAACCTTTTGTTATATATCTGTTTTATAATACCAGGCGATGAACAAAATCCACAAACCCAGTACTCCTTAGCTGATGACTCATATTTGCAACAATAGTTTCGTACTGATTTTCATGAAAAATCGATACGGTTAAAACAACTTATCGTACCCCCCTTGTTTACATCTTAAGTCACTCTTCCTTTAACAGAACACGGCTAATATTATATTGCTCTTAATCAAGCAGTAAACTGGTAGTGGCCAACCAAACTACCTACCATGGAACAAATTAATATTCTGTGACCACAAGCACAAATGCTCTCTTTCTAATAAAAGCCAACCCTTCCATTCGAGTGGCACGAACTCAACTGTTATACCACTTCATTATATCAGACATACCTTCAACCCTATGCAATTATTATATATCGAAATAATGTTCAATGATAGCCTGAAAGACTGTATCAAAGGGAAAGCAAATAAATCAAACAAAATTACATCTCGGTGCAACAGACGGTTGCAAAGTATAGGAAAACCAGCCTCACGCGCTTCTGTCTAGCCCCGGTGAACATACAGAATGTCACTGATACATTTTAATTTGTTACAAAAAAGCAAGTATTACAGCTACATAATTGTAACTAGTGACATTTGAATGACAAATTCTGAAAGTTTTACATGCCCTGAAGATGCTGGATGTGAGCTCCATTCGTGGCTCGACAAATGTCCAGTCTGTTCTCCAGCTCATCCCATGCTCTCTCTAACATGTCCATGTCAATTGTCTCGACAGCTGCGATAATTCTCAACTTCAGCCCATCAATATCAGCGTAAGGCTGACAACCTCACTGCCATCTGTGAGCCGACTGCCTAGAAAAAGTTGGAGCCTCAACATCTCACAACCCTATGGGCCTCCGTGGCCTGTTAAAGAAATAGCTTTACTTTACCTATACGAAGTACCACACTCACTGTCAGTCCTTTTATGAATTAAAAGTTTGTGAAGATTCAGTCCAAAGCTGAACACAGGAATCTATGAACATAGAGTGTGACAACACTGGAGTACAGGGGTGTTCAGGCTTGAACGCCTTGACGGATCTGAATTAAACTCTTAGAACATAATGAACACACTTACGCACTTCAAGAAAAGATTTATTCTTTTCTGCAGATTGGTTTAGCGGAAAATAAATTCCATTTTTTATGTTATGGCTGTAGCAGGTCCCGACACACTCGAAACCAGGGTCCCTGCAGCCTTATCCCTGACAACAGGTCAGTCAGTTTGGGCCCCAAATGTAAACAGTTTGTCTCTGGACAAAATGTTGAAAATAGTAGTAACGGTAGTAGAGCAGATTATGACAGGGTCTAGTGGTGCTGTGTTAGAGGAGGCTAAAATATTGGCCATTACAAGAATTGTCTTAAATCTCATGGAGCAAAATGGCCGCTAGAATTCATAGGCTCCTCGAGGTCATAGCATTTAATGCGAATGGCATTGCTAGGCTCAGTAAACAGCGGAAAGACCTGCATGTAGATGTCGCTCTGTTTTCAAAGACACATCTGAAATCTCATGAGAGGTCTTATTCCAAATTAACAGAGTCATCGAACCGATCACCACCCGGGCAGGAAAGGTGGAACTGCTGTTGCAGTTAGAAAAGGCATCCCCCACAACTATATAGACCTACCACCCCTTGTTTCAGTAGAAGCGACAGGGGTCTGCATACCAACTGGTGATAGTGAAGTTCTACTTGCAGCCGTTTATAAATCTCCGGGCCGTACCTGGAAAGCTGCTGACATCACCGAGCTCTTAAGCTTCAAACGAAACTCTATTCTAGCAGATGATCAGAATGCTACGCACGAATTTTGGAATAGTGCAGTTTCAAATCCTTCAGGCGAGAGACTATTGGCCTTATTCGACTTGAGCCAATTCGAAATTTCAGCACCACAATGCCCCACTTTTATTCCCCGCCGGAAAAAGTGACGTGCTGGATACTGCGGTCCATCGAAACTTCAGAGTGTCTGATGTCACTCTCTCCGACATTTCGGACTCAGATCACCTACCAATAATATTCCATATCCTAGTTCATGTCAAAATTACGAATATTTCGGTTCCTACCGAAACATTCAGATTGAAATAGGTTCCAAAGCCTCGTCTCTGAATTCATATCACCGAAAATCTAAATTAACTCGGGGTAGAAGCCGATAAAGTGGTCCACGACTTTACAACATCTCTTGCTTCGGCATATAGGCTGTCGACAAGTAAAGTTACACTGTCGGACATAAACTATCTTCCTGGGCTAGAACGGCTATTAAACAAAAACAGTGGCTATGAAAATTGTGGTAAGAAACCAGGGATCCAGCGTGTAAAATGGCAGCTAATTGGGTCACGAAGTCAATTAGGCGAATGACCCGTAAATAGGCACTTGAACGGTGGGAAACAAAGATAGGTAACGCTGAAGTTACACCTCAGGCTATATGGCTACTTGCAAAATCCCTCCTAAAGAGGCATGGACCAAGGACGTGAACTGCCATTCATGGTCCTACATGCCTTAAATTTCATCCGTCCGAGAAAGCTAACGCAACTGCTGACCGCTTGGTAAATCACTTCACACACCATAACTTGTGTGACGAAAAACGTGAACGGTGGGTGGATGCTAGGGTCCAAGCTCTGCTCCGAGCCGTAGACAACAAGGCCCATGAGAGGATAGGACCATGTGACGTACAGAAACTAATTTATTGCTTGAAATTGAGAAAGGCATGCGGAACTGATGGCATTCCAAATGAATGCCTCAGGCACCTTCCAAGGCGACCATTGATTCACTTGACACATTTGATCACTGCCTTGGGCTGTCCCATTTCCTAAGCCTTGGAAGGAAGCGAAATTCACAATGTTACCGAAACCTTGTAAGGACTCAAAATTTACGTCCGATTAGTTTCCAGTTTTGTCTTCTATTTCGCGGGTTTCCAGACGGAAACAGAAAATAAAAATTTAAATTCTGCGCACAGAATTGTTCAATTCTGATGCGTAATTATGCCATTAAAGTTATCCCTGTAACAGGCCGTGAAGGCCCATAGGTTTGTGACAGGTTGAGGTTCCCATATCGTCTAGAAAATCGACTCACAGATGGCGGTAAGGTTGACAGCCTTACGCGCCTGCCGCATTTTACACCCCAGAAAGATTCTTGGTACTCATTTCTGTTAGAAGCTGAGTCGAACCCAGGGCCATAGTGCGGCTGGTAGATTTAGGTAAACTGAAAAATATTCACTTCATCGGGACTCGATTCCGCGACCTCCCTGCTTGTAGCATAGTGCCTCAACCAACTACGCTACCGCGTGCCCCAAATTATGCCATTACATATAAAATTTAAATGCTTTTCGGAGTAACGCTCTCATTGGCTCTTTAAAATTCCGCATGAAAGCGACGAGATTCTCGGTTTACTGGGTGCAATTCCGTCAGCGTACATTTTGATGGAGACATGGCATGAACTGTCAAAAGCAATTGCCTCTTTAATTTGAGAACTGATTGTGCGTACAGCTAACTGTCATGCTGTCATGGCAGTTGCAAATTTCTTTATGTCACCAGGAGCTAGAATTTTAATGGCCAACGGAACTTCCAATCATAATCCCCACTTTGAAGGCCGCTTGAATGTGCCGGTATGTCACGTGTGTACTGCAGTGTACGCTGTCCATCAACACCAATTGTGAGGTAAATGGGTTTGAAGTTAGGGAATTAGCTGCAGTCTAAATATGACCTAGAACAAAACATATTCTGAAATTCCACTCGCAATCAAAGTAGATCTATTTCAGTCGGTGTACCGACGGCCCATTTACTGGACAGCCACGCTTCGATTACTTTCAGGGTCGAGATTTTTGTTTGTGTCCAGACCGGCTTTGGGGCTCATCAATCCTCCTATCAAATGGGTACCGAGGGCTTCTTCCCTGGGGGTATGGCGGCCTGGGCTTGAAGCTCACCAGACACCCCCACCTAGTGCCGAGATTAAGAAAGGAGGAGCTATGCCCCCACTTCCTCCTATGTCTTCATGACATAGTGTTTAACTAATTACAGGGGGAATTTTACCTTTCTAACTTAAATATTTAGCTTAGTGGGGGGTGGAGTCCAACTGGGTCCATTCGGCACGGCGGCCACTGATTGGCCTATTGTAGCCTGCCCCGGGTGATTATAATGATGGAGAATTTGGTGGAATGAAGGTTGGCAGGTGAAACCGAAGTACTCGGAGAAAACCCGACCCAGCGCCATTTTCTCCACCACAAATCCCACTTGACCAGAACCGGGATAGAACCCGGACCGCCGCGGTAGGAAGCCAGCGACTAACCGCTTGAGCCATGGTGCGGCATTTCTACCTTATATAAATGTGTGCAACAGAACACCGATAGTAAGAAAACTGCTTTATCTTATTTTCGTCCGTACTTGGAGACAGAACACTTTAGCACTCACACGACGACTAGTGCACGTGTATTAGTCCCAGACGTATCGGAATCACATATATAGCGAAATTATTACTGGCCTGTGACTCATCCTCTGTATACTTAATAGCTTTCGTCTCTTACATAGTTTATATAATTTCAGATGGGGATGCAAGGCGATGGTAACAGTAAGGCTCTTCCATATGCAACTCGACGTTCCATGCCATGGTGAGTTCAAATGGATGCAAGGTATGCAAATACGACTGAAACGAGACGTACTAAATTGTGAAGGTCTGGAATACAGACTCTGCAGCCAAACAGAGCAGCCCCTTTGTCTTCTGACTCGCATCGAAAATGAAATTTAATTTAACACAACTTACGTGTAGTATTCGTCGTTTGGCGTGTGTCCTCGTGCTATACAGAAGGGTACAGTTAGGAAATCATTGTATGTGACCTGTCACGCACTAGGAATCCCAGTCCAGGAGCAGTTCCCGTGCAGTTATGAAAGTGGTGCCACTGCGGATGTGTGTCCAACTGTGCTGCGATCGATGCCTGAATATAACACAATGTGCTGTATTTATTCAAATGTGTTCATAGAATATTCTGCATACAAGCCACGATAAGTGTCCATTTTGTCGTGCCATCTCTCAGAGCATGTTTCTATACTACTTTTTTCCTCGTAATTTTGTAGTGTACCTTGTTTTACGATCATTTCAGTACTGCGGGTATATAGTATCAGATTGTAGTATGAAAACTAGATAATAAATTTTAAAGGATTCAAAATGGTAAGTCTGGAGCTGGGATAGCGCATTCGGTATAGCGACTGGCTACGGGCTGGACGGCCGAGGGTCTGGAGTTCTAGTAACAGTAGAGTCAAGAATGTTCTCTTCTGCACATCGTCCCGAGCGGTTCTGAGGCCCACCAGCCTCCTATACAATGGATATCGGGGGTTCTTTCCTCGGATCGTGAAGCTTACTACTCACCTGAAACTAGTGCAGAGGTCAAGAAAATAAGGATGTACGCATCCACTCTCACATACGTCTTCTTGACATGGTCCTTAATTACTTAAGTAGCGGGACAACTTTACGTTTACCTTGCCTTTACCGAAGGCTGAGACCACGGCCTATTTAATATATGTCCTGGCATCTGAATGTATGCGGAATGCCTGTCAGTATAGCCAGGAACAGATGGAGGTTCACCTCCAGCACCCCCAAAGTAAAAGACTAGAACCCTAGAGCTAGATAACCTGTTCGGCGCCGCCATGTTGCACCGTCTATCAACGAACATTCATCAGGAAGCAAAATTAGACCGACTGCGTCGAGACATATGGGACAGTGGAAGTACAGAGCATGTGCAAACAAGAGGCTGGATGCAGGCGAGTGGCCAGCTTCACACTTTGGTACGCGTTGGAAGGGAGACTGGGTAAGCCGGTGCAGTGACGAAGAGCAAGTTACTGTGCCTGCCAGGAGTAGAACCCCGGTCCTGTAGCCCATAGCTTACTTACTGTACCGGCTCTGCTAACTAGGCCCCTGTTAATGATTGTTAATTATGTGTTTTGGTATGTATATTTACATCATGTTTCTCGCCTGTCTAAGCATTTGTTGCGGCCGGTCACGGTAGTCGAGCGGTTTAAGGTATGTACTGTTTTCACTCGCTCGGAAGCCGGGATCGTGAGTTCGAATCCCACTCAGGGCATGGATGTTTAGTTTGTGTACAGGTAGAGGCCTTGCGACGAGCTGATCACCCGCCCAAGGAGTCCTACTGAATGTGTAAGATCTAGAAACACCGAAGTGAACGGAGAAGTTCATGGAGGTAGGCCTAGGCCCACTGGGGCTGTAGTGCCAAGGAAAACAAAAGAAAGCATTTCTTGCATATTGCCCATTTTCGCATTATTCAGTTCATACCGGATAAATTATTTGTCACTGTTGCTGTTTGATCTTGTTAATTAAATCTCCTTTCAACCAGTAAATCTATATAAATATAATTTAATTATTGTTTTCCCGCCTCAACACAACTATCAAAATATTTTTCACATTTACTGTGTATAATGAGTGAATTGATCTTAACGGTACGGCAGTGTGCTACATGTTTCGGGTTTATAAAGCCATCATGAGGCAGTATACACTAACAACCGTTCGCAAACTATTGAATTTACTGAAGATGAACTGCATCTTCTCGACAATGATTAAAATGTAACCTACGTAGTAAACCAAAAACGTGGATAAAAACCTTAGCATTGCAAGCAAACACAGCCATTAAGAACATTACCCGAGGAAAGCGAGGCCTACATGAGGCAATTAGTTGCAAACAACATCCAAAATTAANAACAACTATCAAAATATTTTTCACATTTACTGTGTATAATGAGTGAATTGATCTTAACGGTACGGCAGTGTGCTACATGTTTCGGGTTTATAAAGCCATCATGAGGCAGTATACACTAACAACCGTTCGCAAACTATTGAATTTACTGAAGATGAACTGCATCTTCTCGACAATGATTAAAATGTAACCTACGTAGTAAACCAAAAACGTGGATAAGAACCTTAACATTGCAAGCAAACACAGCCAGTAAGAACATTACCCGAGGAAAACGAGGCCTACATGAGGCAATTAGTTGCAAACAACATCCAAAATTAATAAGTGAACAAAATCAAAAACGATATGAAACACGCAGAATGGCGCACTCAAAAAGATTTCTGTTCTGTGAACCTGCAAATACTTAGTTCAAGCCACGTCCCTTTGTCCGGTACACGGACCTTGAGGATACTCAGCCGCCACTCATAAGCAACTAACTGCAAGGCGAGTTGCTGTCGAAGTTGTCGCCACATCCAAACCTCTGGAGACCGCAAAAGCAGCAGAAGGGGAGGGGGGGGGCGACCGCAGCACTCACCATCTGGCGTTTGTGGCTCCGCAACTTGCAAGCTCACTCATTTGCTCAATGAATTATGCGGATTACTTTACAGTTCTACAGGTCCTTATAGTTGAGGCCTACTGGCTCTTGGAACCAGGATGCGTCATAAATTGTGTAGGCAAATTTGCGGCATGAAAATCCTGCGAAAGTGTGGTTGAAGTTCCCACCGTAGCATGGATATCGGAAGTTTGTTGTGACTTGCTTAATCACCACATGATGTCTATACGATGAACTGAAAATGACGTATTCACAATCCCATAGTACATGGAGTTAAATCCACAATTCGTAAATTTCTCTGCCGGGGTATTTTTAAAAAGTTTTATTTTATGGGCTAAAGTCCTTTGCTCAGTTAGTCAAGGAGTTATATATTCTCAAATGTCTGAGTGGCTATAGACGGGGTTTGCATTAGTGACTGAATTTATTGACAACTTAGGATTGTAAATACAAGTAATTATAACGATCTCGCTAATTCATGCGCTCGTCTTCTCACTACAGCACATACTAAATTTTTCAATTTGTTTTTACTAGACGTGTCCTGGTAACGGATCCCAACAATGTCCTCTTCTTACGTCCCTACCGGCTGGCGAATATCCCACAATTGACTCCCAGGCTAGCAGTAATCCCACATCAACTTCCAAGTTTTCTGATTGACTGAACTCAACTAACTACAGCTCCCAACTTGTCTCACTGATATCATCTGGATACGGACCTCACAGAAAACACCGCTTTTCATTTTTGTGGTTTGTTTGCGAAGCCGTTACTCAATAACGGTTCTTCTATATTTACTTATCTCGAGATGGTTGCCCAGTAACGTGTCTACAGTCTAAAATATTTTCAAGTTTAGGGTGCTACGCGCGACGAAAATGAGGGTTTCTAGTTCGGACGATTGAATTTATTGGCACTTCGGTTAAAATCTCTCTTAATCACATTTAAATACAGCGTTATCGTTGATTTACACAAATACTGGTCCTCTCATGGTACCGCAACTTAAACGCAGGAACTAAACAGTTTCACTGAATCACACACTCCAAGTATTACACATTAATGAAGCTTTCTAATTACACATCAAGTATTATTATCCTTCCTCGACGAACATTCCGTGGTTATCTTCCGCCGAGAACTCGGAATTCTGTCACTGTCTTGGTTAGTCAAAGTCAAAGCCACATTGCGACTGACGGTCGGTCGGTCAGTCAGTTTTGCTGTGGAGCCCCGTCTGGGGCGCCACGGGCCATGTAGAAAACACGTCCTCTATTGTTGACGAAGCTCGTTTGCTGCTCGCTGCCTAGCAATGGAAAGCAATTTGTCTATTTTTGGCCATGAATTTTTCGTCGCGGGAACGTGTTTACCTAGGTGTTCCCTAGCATATGTTTTATGAAACCCACAGGTTCAGTGTCCCGCGTTTAAGAATTCAATCCAAATTCTAACGTGAGGCAATTCAAGTAAGTTACATTTACACATAAAATCCAATAAATACAAATTTTTTACAAACTACTGTTTCCTTGGATGGGACGAGGTGTATTCTGTTAGATATTTGTTGACCATTAAGAATCACCTATAACTTCAGAGAAGAATATAGAATAAATTTCTTCATAAGGTTATAAAATGTTTACGAGATTCCACGGCATCATACCCCAGGAGACAATATTCTTCACAGTTACCGCAGTGAACCCCCGCCCCCTTCAAATATTTTGATTCTAATGCCGCCATCTCACAGACTCCTATGTATCCGAAGCGGTCTCTCTATTTTGGGTTTGTCAACTAAATTTCTACATGTACTTCTCAGGTCTTCAATGTACTGTCACGTGTCTCAGTGACTAAGACGTAGGTTTGAATTGGTGCATCTCTTTATTGGATCTTAACTAGTCGTAACTACAATTAGCTCTTACGCCTTCACTTTAACTATAGCACATAAGGCCTTCGAGATCTATTAACACTTCACAGCTGAATCCTCAAAATTTCTTTCTTCGGCGGCTTCGAGTCCTTGACTCACGGCTTCTCAGCTACGACTGACTGCAAATGACCTTCGCTGTCACTTATAAACTGTCGGCACGGACTCCATGAAAACACCTATTATCGTAGACGCGTTTACATTTCTGATGCTTAAGACTGGGTATGGCGCGGACCACATTGAAAACGAATCACGTGATAGCAATCTCGTCAGTACACTAGCGCGCTGACTGATTCCTAGCAACGAGCAATAAACGTTAGTCCTATTGTTACGTGAGCTTCAGCGAGAAGGTGTTTATCGCGCCATTGAATAGCTATATACGTTACATTATTGTTAGTGTTTCCGTGGCCTATGTTTTCAAACCGGAAACAGCAAATAATACAATCGCCACCTTGAGGTATGACGTCGTATTTTCTCCCAGACATCAATGCTGCGAGTATACCATTACCAATTAAAATTATTGAGTTCACTTTCATATCCCATGAGCATTTGTATTCTGTTATTTCCAGTCTGAAAACTATATGCCACGAAAACCCCGACAACAATTCAGACTCACGTTGTAGTTTTTTTTTCAAAATAAAATATTACTCACTTTTTGCGACACTAATACGAATGTAGAGCTATTCTAAATGATTTGGGTGGTATTAATTTTGCGAATTTTCGACGAATCTAAGTTTCTGCATTTTTGTTTCTGACTCGTAATGGAACACAACAATCTTAGAACCTGCAAAAAGTAACATATTAAATTCATTCATTAAATTTAACTTTGTGGAGGCTTACCTTTGCATGGGTTTCGGGAAATCGAAAGGAGCCCTGTGCGGTGTTCGTTTGACGCGTGTTCTGGTACACCAATCGGAATTATTCTTCTCCTGTTCGGGTCGACTTTAAAGATCTGCAAACATATGGTATATTTTACTGTTTCTGAGGCATGCATGAGACTTTCTCTTGCGACCATTTTGTACCTTCTCCTACTTGAATATATGAGGCAGAGTCATTAAATATATCACAAATAGATATACAACGTAAAACATGTCATATCAGAACCTGTAAAAAAAACATTTATTTCTCGACCTATCCTCCAGCAACATTGATACACTTGTCCCACCGCTTTACCAGTGCACCGAAACCCGCAGCACACATGTCTCTTGACTGTTGTCTCGGCCACTTCGGCTCCTCCGTTTCAAACTTCGTCATCATCGAGGTGAACCGCTTCACGCGACATACACTTCCCACCGTAAATAGGAAACATTTCTTTACGGATATATTTTGCATCGAGTTTTTTTGTCCACAAAAGAAACGAACAACAAAACGCTGCTCTTCGGTAGTACACTCCTCAAGCACGATCGTCATTTGACTACTGAAACAAGCAAATGAACATGCGCATGCGTGTCTGCCACCGAGACTGTCATGAAGATGGACTGTGCTGCTACCTAGTGATATACATAGGAAACCTATTACATCCATTGCAGCTGTTTTACTTCCATTTGTGACTTGCTCACTGACTCTCCCTTCTGTATTCATCTAGTTCCCAGGTATAAACCGTCCCCTTTACTGAAGTAAAAGTCATCATATGACACAAAGTCTTACACGGTTTATATGTCCTGATAATATTCATCCACTGTACGTGCATATTCACCATATACAGTGTCTCCAATTTGTGATTCTGCGAATTCCTTGGAAAATGGCAGGCCAAGTTGAAGATTAGTTAAGTGAATATTCAACTTTCTTAACGGCGGCACGACGGCGTGATATACTGAAACACATGAACTTGATATAGGGCAAATTTGCATGAATATTTTATAATTTCGAAACTGACACATGCTTGTGCAGATGCGCACATTATTTCAGAACATGTAATTGGATTATGCAGTTACTATGTAAAGAGTTTGCTTAGAGCAGTTTCGCCCCAGAGTTGTGTATTCCTAGGAAGACTTAATTTAATTTCGAATCATAAATCATGCATTGGAATATGCCAGTTCGGCGGCGCAAGTGAAACTTGTGTAGTGGGTCACATATATGCGCGTTTCATAAATAGTGTAAAACGTATACTTTGCACACAAACTTAAATAGTTCAAATGCAAAAAAGTACTGTTTTCAGGAACGTAATGCCATGTTGACCGACAGAATTTCACCGACGTTTCAGAGGTGTGTATTGATTCAATCATTCGAGTCGTAAATCCAACTTACCAAGAATCGACCAAGAAAGAAAAAAATTAAGTCGAAATTCAAGTGGAATAAACGACTTTACGTCCCAGAAGGCAATGCTGGTCATAGTCACTGCTGTAAGAACGTCAAATGCGCTTAATGCTATCAGATTTTTATATATTTTTAAACATTTCCCATTAAGCCCTAGAAGCAAAACTCCACGAATGCAAATTAAAACATTACTACACGTAATAGCTTCACGCAACAAGACGAAGGGGGCCGCAGTAACCACGTCACAGGACTGAATATGTTGGTGTAGCATTAAAGCTTGTGATTTCTATTCCGGAAGATTTCTGTTCGAATCTCGGCAGGGTTGCCAACTGTCCTGACGTAGGTTCTTCGTGGTTTCTCTCGGTGTTGTGTATACACAGCACAGCGGGCCAAGAAATCATAACGGACAATATTAAGAATCTCCCTAATCAAGTTACATAGGAGGCACAACATCGGCCACCTTGAAGAGAGACGACAGAGGTTATTGACACGAACCATATGGTTTATGATTTTCAATTTTTAACAAAGTTTTAAAGCTTTAAAACAAAATATTTCTATAACCAGAAAGGCTGCTGTGAGTGATAGATGGAACATTGTGTACTTGGACATTATATGTGTATTTGATATGACAACTGCTGTGATAGTGGTTTCTAAAAAGTGTTTGGTGCCTCTGAAGATGATCCAAANTCACACTTTCTCCGATGAGACGCAGCTTGTCGCCCGCTTCTGATAGTATCTTGCTTGACTTTTTTAGTTCACTTAATGGGGAGTTGAGTCCAACTGGGTCCACTCGGCACGGCGGCCACTGATTGGCCTATTGTAGCCTGTCCCGAATGATTATGATGATGGAGAATTTGGTGGAATGAAGATTGGCAAGGGAAACCGAAGTACTCGGAGAAAACCCGCCCCAGCGCCACTTTGTCCACCACAAATCCCACTTGACCAGACCCGGGATCGAACCCGGGCCGCCGCGGTGTGAAGCCAGCGGCTAACCGCTTGAGCTATGGTGAGGCCTGTTATTGCTTGGCTTACTCTTTGAATCTAAGTTTGGAGGTTGCTTTTCCTCCGATATGTCAGGCTCTCACCGAAGTACATGGCGTTAAAATTCAGGCGACAGTGCTGTTCAGCAGGGTGTTAGGTGCGGTAGATGAGCATCTAATCACTTGATGTAAAATGGACTTCTTTCTTAAAATGTCGCCATTAACTTTGTCACTAAACTATAACTCGTATCACTTCATGCTTACCTCACTATCACGTGATTCACCAAATGGTTTTCTGAAACAAACTACACTTGAGCTCAAGTAAGAAGTTGCAGCCCATCGGAGCAAGTTGCTTCTCCCCGTGGGCTCTGCTCTGTGTGAAGTTGCAAAGTTGTGCGCTCAACTTGCTGCTGGGAAGCTCCCCCAATAAAACATTATTCAGCCCATAGAAACAGCCAGGTCCAAACTCATATCTCCCAAGGAAGAAGTTGAGGGAACATCTGCTCCCTGGGTGAAGCCCTCCTACACACGCTGCTGTCCACACGGCATTGACAAATGCTGCTGTGCTTGGGCCCCTCTCATGTGTATGTAAATCCGCAATATTCGTGTTACTGACGGTAGGAAATTAATGTTAGCCACACTAAACTTCTCGCTCAGAAATATTGACCCATTGAACCTCAGTTTATATTTCATAAAATAAGAAAATGGAACTTACAACTCGCTCTATTTCGGAGCTAGCCTTTGTTTAAGATACAACGAAACTGTATATTATATCTATAAAATACAAAAATAAAACGCGTCAATTTATGAAAAAGTGTGAAAATATATTGCAAATCATTTCTTACATAGGCTTAATGCATCATAGAATTCTGCTACACTGAAATAGTCAATTAGGGTTAGGATAGTTTAGTCACACAACTGCATCTGAATCCATTGCATCTACTGACGTTAAAATTTTAATCAAATTTAGAATCACGTTCTTCTGAGAAGACTGACACTCAGTGTATCAGCCCCTAGTGCGAGAACCATTAATTTATAGAGGATATCAGTCTTGCAGTTTTATTTATCGAGGTAGTCTTTATAAATTCCTAGAATTTAACTGAAATCGTCATAGCCATTTTAAAGAAAATTGTCATTATGTTTTCTAGAACTTCTCTGAAGAGCTCACACTTACAGAGCTTGAATGTTTAAATTCAATGGGCACCGAAAAATGATGGATGAATTCTTAAAGGTAACAGGCCGTGAAGGCTCATAGAGTTGTGAGACGTCGAGGTTCCCACATATTCTCTAGACAATTGGCTAAGAGATGGCGGTAAATGGTCAGCCTTACGCACCGGCCGCACTTTATCCCCAGAAAGATTCCTGGTACTCATTTCTGTTAGAGGCCGAGTCGACCCCAGGACCATAGTGCGGCTGGAAGAATTAGATAAATTGAAAAATTAACCTCACTGGAACTCGAATCCGCGACCTACCAGCTTGCAGCATAATGTCTTTACCACCTAAGCTACCGTGTGCCCACTAATGAACCATTAAATATCGAACATAAAAAAAACTGTTCATCCATTTTGTCCATAGTGAAAGGAAAATTATGTAGGCAGAGAAACGGCGTTGGAAAATCCATTTCTTGAGAGTCAGGAAGTTTTGAAACGCTTAAACCATAAATATCTCAAGACCCATTATTTTCATCACCAAAATACGTACTTTTTTGTGTGTAATACGTGTAAGGAAAACTGAACGTTTAGGTAAAAAAGTAAATCTGTCCCTGTAACAGGCCGTGGAGATGTGACACGTCGAGGTTCTCATATCTTCTAGACAATCGGCTCACAGTTGGCGGTGAGGTTAAGAAAATCTATCCCTGTAACAGACTGTGGAGGTCCATGGCACACGTAGAGGCTTCCGCATTTTCTAGACAATTGGCTCACAGGTGGTTGTAAAGTTAAGCAAATCTCTCCCTGTAACAGGTTGTGGAACCCCATTGGGTTGTTAGAAGCCGAGGCTCCCAATTCTCTGGATATTCGGCTCACAGATGGCGGTGAGTTTGTCAGCCTTAGGCGCCGGCCGTCCTTTACCCCCAGGAAAATTTCTGATAATCATTTCTGTTAGAGGCTGAATCGACTCCGGGCCAAAAAGTGACTGGAAGGATTAGGTCAATTGAGAAATCAAATGACTTCATGAGGAATCGAACCGCTACCTTCCGGCTTGTAGCACAGTGTCTCAACCAACTACGCTACCGCGTGCAAACTGAAGAGTACAACCAAATTTATATATTAACAGGCGTGTGGTTTATGGGGTGACCACCAAAGGCATCCTCTTCATGGAAGTCTCCGCCTAGCAGGAGCACCAAGGGGGCGGAATGACGGTCATTATAATCACAAAAATCGCCGCAGGTTTTAGGTTTGCCTCAAGAATTCCTACCGTGTCCGGAACATCAATATGCATTTCTGTAGTCTACATCCTTCTCGTTCTGGGTGGCGTTTTCTCTGTTGGGCACGTAGCTACCTTCATAAGTAATTTTGATACCGTTCTCTTTCGAAATTATTGAACATGCAAGTTTGCTGCTGTGTTCACAAGAGCCCCTGGACACTACCGTGGTTCAGCTGAGTCCAACCCGCAGTAAGAATCCTTTGCCTTCTTGATTCATTTTAATACTGTAACGGATTTGCTGAATGAGTTTCTAGGCAACGCTCGGTAAACACGGTGAACGTGCAACAATGGAAGATATGTCTCAGTGAATGAATATTACTGCGCGTTGCTAGGCAACAGCGCACCAATGAAGACGCCGGTAATGAATCACGTGACTTGTTCTTTGTGTGGTCACTCACTACCACACCAACCACCTACTTTACTTTTCTCACTAATTCAGTCGGTCGCGAGATACAGGCTTTGAGCGTACCACGTAGAAAATATCTCGTGCAATCTGTCATATTTAAAAGCCGTGCAGTAGTAAACTTGTAGAGTGAACCAGATTACGTCGATTATTTCAAATTTATCAATAAATCACCTTCGAGAACTCTTTGTTCTTTCCCTTCAAGAAGTACCCTTCTAGGCAGTGCCGTGTGCGCGCAGTCTACAAGAAGAAGAGTAGGACTGCGTACATCTACAACTTCTGCGTGATGCTTCTTCACAAAGGGGAATGTTTCCAGAGATATCACACATGCAAGCACTTCTAGGAGCTCTGATAAGTGTTCTCCAAAAATTTTAGTTCATAAAATTAATTAGATTTTATATTAATTTTTAAAGTAAACAGTACACAATTTAGGGTGCTAGGCTTAAAAACCCCGGTCCCCAGGGTGATTTAAATATTTAAACAACCGGTCCGCAATGTGTTAACACACACTTACTTCACTTGAAGAGGTGGTGCAAAATTGGCTAAAGAAAAATGTGGAGCGCCGTAAATCCTCGGCAACTTCTCCTGCCTCACTGTGCAGCATGTTGCATACATAAGCTGCATAAGGCGCTGTGAGTGGTTAGCATAGCTCATACTTAAGATTGCGGTCTCCTGGGTTGTTTTGCACTGTAGTTCGTAGAAGTTTCATGTTTTGGAGGAATAGATCGCCTCCATCTTCGGGATGTAAGTGTAAGAGAAGCAAGAAATCAGCAGAGGCAAGCGGAAACCTATTTTTACTGTGAGAACCTCAAACCTAAAATATCTGACACAATATCGGTCCAGCTGGCATAACTTGGTTTCTCCAGGCACATGCCGGCAAGCGAGTTCTCCATCACACTGCACTCGCCAGCGATTAGTTATTGAAGGTCCTAGGCTGCTTGTGGCGTGAAACGGTGAAATATCTGCGGACCAGGAAGTACAAGCCCTTTGTTTTTTTAGGTACTCTCTCAGTATTGTGGCATGTAGACCCGTCGCTAGGCAACGACAGCACATTCAACAACTATGCAAAACCGTTAGTAATTAACGGCTCCGCAAACAAAAAAGTTTCTACGGCAAAAAGTAAGTAAGTAAAAAAAGTAAAGTAAAGCTATCCCTGTAACAGGTCGTGAAGGCCCATAGGGTTGTGAGACGTTGAGGGTCCTACATTATGTAGACAATTGGCTCAAAGATGGCGGTAAGGTTGTCAGCCTTACGCACCGGCCGCACTTTACTCCCCAGGAAAGTTATTTAGTTAAGAACAAGTCAGGAGTCAGTGATTTTTAGTGAGTTGGTTGGTGAGTCAGTGAGTGACTTAGAGGGCTGCCGAGCTTCAGTCATTGTGAGTTGTTGCTGTGATAAGCTGGAAGTTGAGAACGGGGATAGTTCGCGAACCCAGAGGAAGAGGAAAGTCCGCTGCTAGTAGCCGCCAGCAAGCAACGGTAAATGGTAACACTAACAGACTGAGAAGACCTAGTGTGTGCAATAGATATTTGTGAAGCATAGTTAAGAGTTGTATAAGTTTAATAAATCCGATTACCAACCTAAACCTCGTCTATAATCACTCCATCACGTGACAGCATTAATATAGCAGGGCTGAGTACAACCATTGGACCCCCAATAACAATAGTTTATCTCAGGTACTACATTCCGAAAGTGGACTTCTTCATGAGATAGAGAGAGAATAATTTCACCGCGGTGTTCTAACTCACAGACGCGAAGAAGCCTTGTTAAATAAATATTGTTGCATGTAGACCCGTTGTTAAGCAACGATCGCGAAATAAGTAACTATACAATAGCCGTCGCTCTGTAACGACCCTCTCTCTCCACACACAAATATATGCAGTTGTTACAGAGTTGTTAATTAGAATATAAGTTTGTATATTTTTTCTTTCATTCGCTGTGTAGTCTTAACAATTCTGCCCTTCCAGGGGAGAGATATGGAACACGGATCGGAAATATTCCATTCAATTCCTAACATAAAGTACGTGAATTTAATTGTTTCTTGCATCCTGTTGTGTATGTTTCTTGCATCCTGTTGTGTATTTAATCAATGTTAGAGTCGATTTTACCGACCACACAACATATTTTTATTATTATTACATTACATGTTTCGATCTCAAGAGGTCATCCTTAGGTGTACGAACACAGCTGTATAATTACACGCAATCACATTGTCTTCTCACTTATTCGATCCTGTATCTTATGCAGGCCCACGCTCAATAATATATTAAGCTCCTCTCACAAAACACAAGTTAAAATATTATTCTAAATATCAAAAGTTAAAATTTAAAATTTAAAATTTGTGAAACGAATTTCAATTCAGGTCACTAGTTATGCTTTCACTTTCACTTGCTATTCAGTCACTTCCTANTGCAGGCCTGAATTACACAGCTGTAATTATACAGCTGTGTTCGTACACCTGAGGATGACCTCTTGAGGTCGAAACATATAGTGTAATAATAATAAAAATATGTTGTGTGGTCGGTAAAATTGACTCTAATATTGATAATGTACGTGATTACGTGTTCTCAGATTTAGATATTCCGTAGTTCTCAGTAAGGACACGTGTCAGTTTGGTCACATGGCTTAGGGTCAACTACCCTTCACAGCAGAATATTCTCTGTTACTATAACTTTCCGCCGCCCTCGGATTTGGACTGATTGTTCGAACCGACATTTGCAAATTGGTGCTTAGAATATAAGGGAAGTCCGGGCAATGGGTGACTGGGAACCATTGGTTGTGGCAGAGCGAGACTGAGGTTGCGGTGTGGGAGGAACATAGAAGATTGGGTTGCGTGACAAGGAAAGACGTGATAGGGCGAAGTGCATGTTTCAGTATGCAAAGGAAATAAGTGCAAGGCTGTCTTGCAACTTCAGGAAAGACATAAAACATTGCTAATGACAAGGTGTCATATTCTATGAAGCCTCACACTCATTAGTAAGTTCTGCTGAAAATAAATATAACAGAACAATGATTATTAGGAGGTTTCTTCTTTCTCGAATATCGTGCTGTATATTGTGTAAGAGTTACCAAGGTTTCAGAGGAACTTACGATACCCATTTTCAGGGTGAAATATGGAGGAAACTGGATCCTCTAAAATATTATTTAAAAATCCACCGAAATATGTAGCGTCGTATAAAAGAATAATGTAAATTTTCACAGGTTCCGCAATGCAGAGATCATACAACACGATGAAGTGATCGGCCTAACCACTATTTCCTTTTTCCGTATTGTGACATGTAGACCTATTGCTAGGAAATGAGTGGGCAAAGACGTTTCCGTGGAGATGGATTCTTGGAAAGCAACATGTCGACGAGTGATAAACGCGTTACCATGGAGATGGAGTCCTGGAAGCCAACTCGTTACGGGACGGTGTGTCCGTGGATATGGGGGATAAACAGGCGTTTACAAGGATACGAATATGCTATATAATAGAAAACACAGATAGTCACAGTTGTCCCGTATGAAGTCGTGGTCAATACCTTCACCGTAGCAGTGCGAGTAGCAGGAGGAGAAGAAAAGTGAAGTCTCGAATCTGAGACAGTAAGATATGGTCGATTGTCCCACGGGACTCGGAACCGAAAATGATTGCGTTGTGGAGGATCAGCAGCAATTGTAAACGACAGATCCACCTTCTCGTCAGAAAAGCGCCCCAGATCAACAAACCCGCAACTGTTTGCCAATAATAGAAATCTCGTCGTGAGCCCCAGATGGGTGCTCTATTCCAAGAGAGACTGACCCACTGACCGTTGGTCGTAACACCATCTGTGAGTCGATTCTCTAGAAAATGTGGTATTCTCAACGTCTCACAAACCTGTGGGCCTCCATGGCTTGTTACAGGGATAGGGAATATTCACGTGGCTACAGGTTTGTGACATTCCTGATGCAGTCACGGCCATCTCTTTGTGCGAATTCGCGACTTCATTCCCAGTACCCTGTGAATGCGGCAACTTCTCCAGCATGTAAGCGAGACAGGTACAAAGAGTTGTAGGCGTCTTGACTGCCAGTTCAGTCACTCCTACTGCAGGAGGTTAGCCGTGACATCAGACGCGTTTCTAGTTTTCCTGAATCCCTCCAGGGAAGCTATGGAATAACAGCATGGAGAGCCCACCATCCTTATTACAATACTTACGAATTTCTCACTCATATATCTGGCGCTACGTAAACCAGGCGCTTTAAACATGGACAGATAATCGACCGATCATTATTGAAATGGCTACCTCTCACTCGTCTGGATCTTCAGAAAAACTGAAACCAGCATTTATTCCATTCATGCCCTCGGCTCTGCAGCTCAGAATTTAAAATTGAATGGAGAGCTCTATCTTCTAGGATACAATACAGTGTAGTCTGTGTTATATCCCAGAAGAGAGATCACTTCGCAACAACCTCTGTGAGAACCCCAAGTCCTATATAAAAATTAAATGCCTTGAATATCGAATTTGAGATTCTGACGGCGGTGATTATGAAGAGTACAGTATTGTGGTCTGTTAGGTCTTGTAGTTTGGACACAGTCCGACGTTTCCGCAAGCTAGGCCGATAGTTTTTACCTTATTTCTGCTGGTTCCGTCTCAGTTGGCTCTAAAAAACTGAAGATGTAGGCTATATATTCATCCGAAGCATACCTCTCGATCTTTCGGCAAGCTGTGTCTGCTGAGCTTTCTGCATATTTATGCTGGTTTCTTTCTTGGCTTCCTCTAAATATGGAGGCGATAGTTTACTCTGAAAAGTCGGTTTTCTACGAACTACATGACGCTAAGATCCAAATAAGCTTATTCTTCGAAAGTAAAAAATACTTTCATTTGATGAGTAATGACAGTTACCCACATCTGGATTTTGCTTAATCAAAGCAATTGGTACGTTGTAATATTCTGGGTGGACATGAATACATCTGTTCAGTGCGAAACCTGTGCGCTAATTAACGTTCAGGGGATCTGTCAATAATCCAATAATGGTTAGAATTACCCAGGATTTGTCGAAGAACTAAATACGCATGTGAGGCTTGTCTCATTTGAGTCCCTAAACTGAACAATTAGAGTTATAACGGAACTTATGTTTGCTAAGGGATATGAACGAGATCAAAGTATAGAGCAGACCGAAACTGGACTTTGCTTCTCTGAGTTCGGACAGAGCCGCTATTGTAACGCTCTGATATAATAAAAAATAGACCACTGACGTCATATCATCTCTTTATCTTTTAATGCGTGTGACGCTTCTGAAATAAGTTGATAAGGTAATGTTTCATGCGTTTCAGAATGTGCTAGTATAGGTAAATGGGCTTTAAGGGATTATGGTCATAATATTTGAACGGTTTATAAAAGCAGATTCAATGCTTTCCCATCCGCAGGTCATATGAGGGTGAAACTGTTCTCACGTTTGAGCGCCACGTCACGTGGGCTCCACTCATTACTAAATATGACACCAATCCCCAGAGAGTAGGTTACATCAAGGTCGTGTGTCACCATTACTGGGAGATCACCATGAATCAGTATCCAACCTGGACATCATGTCAAATAAGGGAAATCGAGCCAATAGTAACATTTTACGGATTGACCTATCCCAGTTCATTTACGAAATATTTTTTTCCTTGGCACTACAGCCCCAGTGGGCCTAGACCTACCTCCATGAACTTCTCCGTTCACTTCGGTTTTTCTAGATCTTACATATATGGTAGGACTCCTTGGGCGGGCGATCAGCTCGTCGCAAGGTCTATACTTATACATAAACACAGAAAAACACACATACACAAATTAACATCCATGCCCTGGGTGCGATTCGAACCCACGATCCCGGTTTCCAAGCGAGTGAAGACGGTACATGCCTTAGACCGCTCGGCTACCGTGACCGGCCCATTTACCAGATGATCTGAAGGAATTCAACAATATCTAGAGCTGCCTTACCTCAAAGAAATGCTCTTAATTTTGGGGGAACTTTACAAACAATAATTACGTTAAATTGTATACATAGAAAACATAATAACAGTGATGTAATTAAGAACTGAAAACATTTCCGGTCCTTTCAAAAGTGTTTTCCATCCTTCCTCGTTTAGGATCTTTTATTCTGCAGACATCCTTCGTAACTGAGAGACTTCCTTCCATCAGTATTGCAAATGAAAATAAATACAATCAAGGTAATAATGGGTACTGGCACAAGTTGGAACGCTAGAAAGAAAACATTTGCCATTCGGAGCTGTACTTTTCTCTTATAGGTTAGTTATTTGACGACATTATCAGTATCGAGAGTTCATGGCGCCCGAACGGCGAGGGAAACAGAAGCACTCAGAATGAACCCAGGACAATGCCATTTTATCAACCACAGACCTCATCATGATATAATCTGGGATACTCCGAGGCATGTAGTCCGCAAGCGAACTATACCGACCGAGCGACCGCCGCTTGTCGGCGAAGTTAGTGCCAACTTTAGAGGATAGAGGGTGGCGCGTGGTCAGCGCAACGGAACCCCACGGCAGTTAATCTCGGTTTTCTAGACCGGAGCCGCTATTTCCTTGAAATAGCTCCTCAGTTATCCTTCAGACCCACTATTTCTCAGAAAATCTGGCAGCGCCGGGAATCGAATCCGAGATATCTGGATCTGTAGCTAGGAACTCTGACCACTAGATCACAGTGGCGGTCTAACCTGGGATACTGCAGTCGAAAGTCTTGAACTATGTCTTGGCTTCAATATTGCTTTTACAAATCTGCTGATTCATTACAAATTCTTTTGTTGATGCGAATTATTCCCCTGAATAGTCAACGCCTAACATTCGTGTTCCGCGTAACCTGGGAAAGACACATAAATGCATGGCTAGAACATGATTTTGAAGGTGTTATGCTTTTAATATTGTAACATGAGGGCGTAAGACCAGAATTTTAAAAAAGACATTCACTGCTAGGCTCCAGCAACCTGAACATCCGCCCGTTGCTTAGCAACGTCTCTGTAAACACGTCTCCTTGGAAACGGATATGCACAGGCAACAGCGGATATGACAGATAATCCAGTATGAATCTGAAATGCGAGACAGTCGCCAGCCAGCGAGAACAGGAACCGTAGAACACGGAAGCTGAGGAATCTGCGGTATTGGGAGCCTTTACCAGGCGGCAAATAGTAAGTCTTGGAAAATTTAACGCGTGCAATGGTGAACTTCTAAGTGAGTAAATCAGTGAAACTATTATTATTAGGTGTAGTTAGGTTTGTAAGAGTCTATTAAATTCAATTACCATTCTAAACCCCGTGTCTTGTCACCCAACATGATACAGTGTTTTGTGACCTGCGTACTGGAGTCAATTATGTCCATCGGAAGTAATTTGTGGGAGATCTGACTTTAAATTAAAAAGAATCAACTGCATTCATTGGTTTAGATCAAAACACGTTCTGAAATTGCAGATTTACAAATATTTATGGAAATATGCAGAGGCAGTGTGACACAATACGGCAAATCATATGAATGTATTATGTAATTTTCGCCAAAAAATGTAGATAGAATACTTTAACTCTCAGGTAAAGTCTTGCCGGGTATCATTTACGTAGAGGAGAACTGTCCCCAAATCGTGTCACGTTAAATGCCCACTGTGGAGTAGATCTTGCGT
Source organism: Cryptotermes secundus (assembly GCF_002891405.2). Taxonomy (NCBI): domain Eukaryota; kingdom Metazoa; phylum Arthropoda; class Insecta; order Blattodea; family Kalotermitidae; genus Cryptotermes; species Cryptotermes secundus. The sequence goes on from NW_019737394.1 coordinate 1,538,281, forward strand.
CTTTCGTAATCTATTTTTTTATTGCTAGTGGGGTGGGACTAAGTCCCTTGTACTGCGGCCACCTCTGGCCTATTTTACCATCCCCAGATGATAGGTGAGGGTGATTGTGAACCAATTGGTGGAATGAAGATTGGCAGCGGAAACCGAAGTACTCGGAGAAAACCTGCCCCAGCGCCACTTTGTCCACCACAAATCCCACTTGACCAGACCCGGTATCGAACCCGGGCCGCAGCGGTGCGAAGCCAGCGACTAACCGCTTGAGCTATGGCGGGGCCCTTTCGTAATGTAAGGCTCCTTTTACCTGTTTTAAAGTGTGTATCCTGTAGCTACAGTAAAGAGAAGGCCTAAAATTTCCTCAGAGTTGTTCAGATCACAAATAAAATCATGATATTATTTGCACTTGAAAAGTTCTTCCGTCCATTGCATCTTATCGCAACTTATTAATTTTGGATCACGTCTGTTTTTTTTTTATTTCTTCCAGCCCCAATATGGTCCTCGGTTCAACTCAGCCTCTAACAGAAATTAGTACCAGCAATCTTCCTGGGATTAAAGAGAGGCCGATCGGCGCGTAAGGCTGAAAACTTCACCGACATTTGTGAGCCGGTTGTCTATAAAATGTGGGAGCCTCGACGTCTCACATCTCTCTGGGCCTCCGAGGCTTGAGAACAACATGCTATTATTGCAATACTTATTTTATTTCAAGGGAAGAGCAGGCTAAACTTCGGCTGCAGGAACCATATACAGCGTCATATGCGAACAGGCAAAGATAAACAGAATAGGAGAGAAAAGTCTGCAAAAAAAAAAAAAAANGGTCATCAGGCAACCAGGAACAGATGTCAGTCCCATTTATCTCCTGTACCACAAGATAGGAAGCAACAAAACGGTGGCAATTCACAGACACATCAGTACATGTCGGCATGCGCCAGAGCCTAGATGGTTCTCTGTACCGCCAAGCAAACTGTAGCCACACAAGCGGCAACAGTCATGTCTAGTGGTTAGCTTATCCTGATACCTTATGTTGCCGCCAATGTACGTAACGAAAACAGCAAAAAAATAAAATGACAGTCATTACAAGAAAGAAAAAATTCAGCTGAATTTACGCAATTAGGAGTGTGAACATAGACGGGGTATGGATTGGATACTGGATTTATTGATCACTTCTACACGCCACAATTTACAAATCACTACACGCTGAGTTGTCTCCAGCATGCAGTGTCTCCAACAGCCGTTCCCTAGCAATTCTTTCTAACATTAGAAATTCTTCAGCTTCCCGCACTAACGTCGTTACTGTCCGACGAATATCCCGCAAATGAACTATCTCAATTGGCCTGGGGTCCTCGCCATATAGCCACGGGGCTGACCCAACAGAAAACACCACCTCCAACATTCCCTGTATTGTTACGGGCGGTTTTGCCTAGCGACAGCTTGGATATTGCTGACAGGTGTACCGAGCCGTTACAAGCCACACAAGTTTCTTCTCGTTATAGTTGCACAGGAAAGGTACTACACGATACAATATATTCAGTTCAGCCTCTTGTAACATAATCAAGGTGCTGTGTGACGGAAAGAAAACCAAAACTATACACATAACAGGACGCAAAACACAAAAAGAACTCAAATGAATTTATTACAGACAACAACTAATATGTGATTTTCAGAGAATGAACTGTCTTTCCCTTACACGAAAATTCCCGCTACAATTAGCCACTGACTGCTGCAAACAACATGTATATGCTTATCTTTGTGTTGCTGCGGGAGAGCGAGGCAAGTCAGAAAACATTTCTTTTCGAGGAAAGAAGGTACAACTTCAATCGTTCCTGCAGGAACGTTTTAAATTCAATATTTCACTATATCACTGAATGGGAATATCGCCTTTAGAGACATAGTCTGGCTTCTACGTGATGTTTCTAATAAAAAAACAATTTGCAGTGCAATTCTCATTCGACCAATCCTAAACTTCCTTTCCGTAACGTCACAAATGTAGAGTGAGTTGCTCTTAAACTTTTGAATAAATAAATTTCAACTCCTAAGCTGCGTCTGATCATACAAAATTCATCGCTTCTGGAAGTATGGAAATTCTGTGAGTCATTATGTAACAATCGATACAGGTATATATTACTTGCTTAATTGTGAGTGAAATTTCCCATTTTTTATTCGATATATATAGGTCTCATATTCAAATTATTTTATTTGCATCGAGCACTATTTGCTGTGTTACGCAAAAGGGGGTTAAGTCACCGAGACCCACATTTCAGGAGACGAGGAAAAAACTTCACACGCTCATGCTTAACGTATTTAACTGAGTAATTCACTGTCACTGAATGGAAAACACTGCGCTTAGAGACATAACCTGGTTCTTATTTGATCCCTTTCATAAAAAGGATGTTATAATCCATTTGTCTCATTTACACTACTTTTTGTCTTAGCCTGTTTTCAGTATTCTCTCTTTTCCTTCTTACTCCCACCTTGGAGGAAAATATAGCCGTGAAATGTTCTGAGTCACTTCAGTTCCTTAACCAAAGACAGTCGGTAGGAATCCTTGGTAGGGGAACCAGCCGGTGGCAAGGCCGCTACCTACACAATCAGAATAAACGCAGACAGACATTCGTGCTTTGAGTGACATTCGAACCCACTAACCCAGTGTTCGAGCGAGCGAAGACAGTTCATGCCTTAGATCGCCCTTTTCAGTAATACCTCAGGTATGTAGTGGTTATATATTCCATGACACCAGTTGTGAATATCTGATTAGATGCAGAATTACCTGTTTTTAGGTTTCCTTAGAAAACCGAAAATGCGTGTCCTTTTATCCTCTGCACGTTCCCAAAGCATTCCCATTATAACTCATATTTATGGAAGGTTTAAAATGTCGCAGCAGATTAAGTGACGTCATTAACCAAAAAAATAAAGAGTTTATCTCTTTGACTTCTGCCTGCTTTCTGCTGATTTCCTACTTCGTTTACTCTCCGACCCTGATGATGGAAGCAGTGCTTTCCTCAAAATGTTGGTGGGCTTCTACCCGACTAGACGGCGTTAAATCCCAGAGGACTGCATTCGACATGTAGCTAAATAATGTTTAGCTGTCGGTACAGGAGACACGACTCTGACGGTTCAAATTCTGTAAATACTTGGGGAGATGGTGTAAGGAAAGGACTTGGCTTGCACTCCAACCCATGCCAAGATTTGACAGTTTCTCTATTCACACTTATCAGTTATCATTATTAGTTGTGTAGGTAGAGACCGTGGCTGTCACTTCCTTAACTGGTGAAGAGCTCCTTGCCTGCCAGCAGAACATTCACTATCATGATCATTACGCCCTGCTGAACCAATTTAAATTCTTTCCATCTACGCCAGGGACTATCAAATAATGTCTTCCTATCGGGTTCTCCGTTCAACGTTTCGGTGCTAGGTCCATATTGTGCATCTCTCATTTTCCGCATTTCTGCTAAATATCCACCCACTCATCATATTGAATAAACAAGCCTGCTAAAACCTTCCGAAAGTTACAAATTATGAAGATAATAATTAATGTTCAAGAATTCTTGGCGATAAGAAAACGTGAGGGCCGGTCACGGTAGCCGAGCGGTCTAAGGCATGTACTGTCTTCGCTCGCTTGGAAACCGGGATCGTGGGTTCGAATCCCACTCAGGGCATGGATGTTTAATTTGAGTGTGTTTTTCTGTGTTTGTGTACAGGTAGAGGCCTTCCGACGAGCTGATCACCCGCCCAAGGAATCTTACCGAATGCGTAAGATCTAGAGAAACCGAAGTGAACGGAGAAGTTCATGGGGGTGGCCTAGGCCCACTGGGGCTGTAGTGCCAAGAAAGAAAAAAAATGGTGATTCTAAATTATTGTAGGGTCTTCTGTAGCTTATAATTTTCGAACCGGAAACAACAAAACAAACTGTTAATGTGCTATAAAATGCGTGCATGTTGCAGTTATTAACAGTCTGCAACGGTAATTCTATAAGTAATATAACATTCTGAATTACATTTTCATATTCCGTCAGCAGTTTATAGTAGTGCTTCCGATTTGAAAATTATAGGTCACGGAAACCCCGACACTAATTTAGAATCACACTGCATGAGAGAAACTCAGAAATTCCTCGCACTTTCGCAATAACACATCTTTAGGTCTGTCACACTGTCTTCTGCGCATGAATGCTTAGAGTTGGTACTACTGTTGTCATGTGAACGAAGTTTGACCTTTATCGCGTCATTTTCCTTGATGCTGTGACAGTGGGAAATGGCCGCTCCGCTACCAGTGTGCACCAAGGAGGAACAAAGAACAGTGATCCGATTTCGCTGGTTGGAAGGTGTGTCAGGTGCTGAAATTCATCGGAGGCTTTCAACGCAATACGGGGACAGTGCTCTACCGCTTAGACTGTGTATGAGTGGATCGAGAAGTTTAAAAGTAGCCGGACAAGAAATTCAAGACTCAACCTTCCGCGGGAAAGGTGATGCTAACCGTTTTTGGGGACTCAAAAGGGCCTATACTGGAAGACTACCTGGAAAAGGGGTGTACGATCAACAGTACAAGATACAGTGATTTGCTGGCCAACAATCTGAAGCCAGCAATTCGCACCAAACGCCGACGCCTATTGTCGAAGAAAGTGTTGTTGTTGCATGACAATGCACGCCCACACACGGCCGGCCAGACCGTTGGAACCATTAACCATTTGGGTTTCGAGGTGCTGGAACACCCTGCCTACAGCCCAGATCTCGCCCCTTCCGACTATCATCCCTTTGGAGCGCTCAAAGATGCTTTACGAGGTCGTCGGTTTTCTATGGACACAGGAGTGCGGGAAGCGGCGCATAAACGGTTGCGCGACCAACCGAAACCTTCTTCTTGGAGGGAATACGCAAGCTTATGGACCGCTGGACCAAGTGCATCAACAAGGAAGGAGATGGTTGCGCGACCAACCGAAACCCTTCTTCTTGAAGGGAATATGCAAGCTTGTGGACCGCTGGACCAAGTGCATCAACAAGGAAGGAGATGGTTGCGCGACCAACCGAAACCCTTCTTCTTGAAGGGAATATGCAAGCTTGTGGACCGCTGGACCAAGTGCATCGAAAAGGAAGGAGACTATGTAGAAAAATTACGTACTTGTTCAACCCCTACTTTGGGGTATATAAATTGGAAATCAAGAGTGCGGATAATTTTTTACTTTCTTATATACTTGTATATGAACACAATTACTGACTCCTCGTACTTTGTCCATTTTTCTGTCGTTTAAGACGTTACGTTTACTGAAATCAAACTCCATCCTTAGGTGAAAATGGGTCCCATCGATAGAGCTAGCCCCTATCCTCAGAGTGGAGAATAACTCTATTTCTTGGGCCCAAATAAGAAAATATTCTACCTGAGGACGGAGACATAGTCTAGTCTCCGAAATGTTTCGAATAAAAATACGATGGTTAAAATTAAAAAATCCAATAACTATATGAATATTTATGTATGCATTTGCCACACCCTTCTGTTATTTTCCCCCTCTTAGGTCCATTTTGATCTCAGACATCCCCGAAGTTGTATTCTTTCCTCGGAGTGTGAAAAAATTTCAAACCCTTACAAAGCTTCTTTATCCAATTACTGGAAATCGGCTTTCTGTAAAAGATGGATCCAGCTGATCATGTATCACTAAGAACGGAAACCCTCGCTCCTTGATAAGCTTTAGGAAGAAGAAAGAATGAACAATGTGGGGTGCTCAACAGATGTGCCATTTGTCATAAATCAATATGAAAACTATTTACAGAGCAAGAAACTCTTAGAATCTTTGTTCTCTTGTCTCTGGAATACAGCTTCTTTATCTTCATTAAAGATGACGCAACGAAAGTACAGTATCTTTAAGAAATGCATCCTGTTGAGTGTTATACGCTATATAAATCATGGTATCAATTCTGTCAAATACACCAATTCGCCAACTAACTCACACTTTATTGTGTACAATTGAGTTTTATTGGTATATAATACGATGTCGCTAAATGTTTTGCTCAAAGAGCCATCTTCAGGCGATAAAATTAGCAAGTTCTTTTACCATGGATTTGATTCATACATAATTCTTAATTGAATGGTAATAAAACTTGTTAATTGCATCGCCTGAGGCCGGCTCTATGAGCCGAATCATTTTGCGACATCATATTCTAGACGAATAAAGCTCAACTGTTCACAATAAAGTGTGAGTGAGTTATTGGGTGAATTGTTGTCTTTGACAGGAATTAATACGATACTTTATACGTAGAAAGTACAGCATATTCACCACTATCCCATAATGCGTGAAATATATTGTTCATGGACGGCCTCTGTGGTCTAGTGGTCAGAGTTCCTGGTTACAGATCCAGAGGTTCGATTCACGGCGCTATCAATTTTTTTTAGAAGTAGTATGTCTGGAACGGGGTTGACTCAGAGTCGTGAGGATAATCGAGGAGCCATTTCAAGGAAGTAGCAGCTCCGGTCTAGAAAACTGAAATTAACGGCCGTGGAATCCGTTGCGCTGACCAAGCGGCACTCTCTATCCGCTAAATTTGGCACTAACTTCGCCGACAAGCGACGGTCTCTCGGTCGGTATAGTTCGCTTGCGAACTGAAACGACGGAGTTTGTTTTTGTGTGTCATGTATTTCAGTCCCGGTTTCCCCTACCATAAACTCACACTTATCTGTCCTGCTCAACATGCATACAGACCGAGCTCGTGACCTGTTCACGATCTCTTCCGTGTGTCAGAGGACAGGAACCCCTTTCAAATATCAGTTACGGTCTGCACGCCGTTCGATTATTAGTGTAGAATAAATCATAAATTAATCAGGGATAATAAACCAGTGCCAACCAGGAAATAACTATCCACTGGCTGTGAGCAAGCTGACCGCTTTATCTGCTGAGCACCGGTTACTCACGAATTGTTCGCAAACACCAAGCGAATTTGGAAGTTTGGTCGGGAAACAGCTTCATATTGTCATGTGTATGAGAGTGACTGTACACGGTATTTTGATTGGTAATCGGATTTATTGAATTGAAATAAAGTAAGGATTACGTTCTCTCTGTTCTACACACTTCGCCAATCACTGTAAGCTACACTAGGTCTTCTCAGTTGGTTAATGTCTTTACTAGCCGTTGCTATGTAGCCCCTTCGAAAGGCGGACTTTCCCCTTCCTCTGAGTTCTCGAACTGTCCCCGGCCTCAGCTGCCAGCTTCTCACAGCATCAGCTCACAAGGACTGAACCCCAGTGGGAATCTAACTAACTACTAGTACAACAGCTAATTCGTCCTCCTTATAACATTTCGAAACGGACCGAGTAGGAAACACCGTTACTCTGTTGCAGTGCAATTGTTGCCATAGAAACAAGCTTGTTTCCAGCGTCATTACTTAGGAACGGCTGTTGTATAGTTGGTTATTTCGTGGTCGTTGCTTAACAACGGTTCTGCATGCCACAATATTAACGCCCGTTTTACTCTGAATGTGTCGTCAGATGCGAAGCGCCTAGCGTCCCTGAGGAGTTAACAGCTACCTCGGCTGCTAGGTTTTACCTTCTCACGATTATCCCTAATGGAGATTAGGTGAATTTCAAAAGAGATATGCACAAGAATGTAGCAACTGCATCTTTACAGATCATGTCCAGTTTTCCTTTTCAGAGCCGCTGGGATCAACTGATAACTCCGGAAATTTGGACGCGTTTTTAAAAAGAAAGACCCAGGGTAGAATTTTATAATTGTGTCAGGAAGTTTCTTTCTTGTGTATCCTACAAGAAGTTCTGAAACAGAACAGAGGTGAGTTTAACATTTTCTTGCATCCGAATTCAAATCTGTTTAGGCACTTTTCCACGTGACATTTGATTAACTTATTTTACTATTTATTCAGTTTACAAAACTGCATTCTTCCATTGCGTTGTATATATGAAAATTGTTGTCTCGTGAATGAAAGGGAAAAAGTTGATAAAAAATCCTGAAGAGAATTTTCATACCTCACAGAGAGCTGAATGGAACAGAAACAATAAAAAGCTCCGTAATTTGTGCTGTTCGCCAAATATGGAATAAAATACAGCGGGATATGAACAGCGCATATGGGAAACGAGATATGCATACACGCGTTTGTCATAAAAACAAGACTTGAAGAGGCTTTCTGACGACCTCTTCTGACTGCAGTAATGAACCTGTGGCTCCATGCAAGACGGGGTTTTCCAGCAACTGTCAGCCCTGACAGGCGGCTCTGCCGAGTGGGCGATTTTCCGAGTCTCTACGCAAGTTAAGAAGCCGACAGTCAATTCGTTCTGTAGCGGCAAACTGCTATGTTTTTCACACAAAATTCAAACGCGGTTCTCCGTGGATTGCCATACATGGTACTATAGTTCATTCGCGGAGACGAGAGAGTCCTCGTAAACAAATATACGCGGTATCTCCTTCGCTCTTTGAATGAAATCATGCAGCGATCACGTGATGCGTGTACCGTTGCAGGGGCGTCCAAAGTTCACTCTTCAGTCTGAATGCAGGTTAACGTGCGTCCGAATGCAGTGAGTACACTGAAGTAACTGCGCGCTTTGTCCACTCCTTGCTGTCAGCTGTGGCGACTCGGGGCTTGCTTTCTTTACGCTGTCTCGTCTCCGCGAATGGACTATAGATAGAAATGAATTGCAGCCTCGAGATCCATCCATATTTACACGTCGAAATATCTCCCTAACAAACACTGAATTTTCACTGGCAGTGTAACTGAAAGAAAGTCAAGTTATCCTTGTAACAGGCTGTGGAGGTCATAGGGTTGTGAGACGTCGAGGCTCCCACATTCTCTAAACAATCGGCTCATAGATGGCAGTGAGGTTGTCAGCCTTACGCCCCGACCACCCTTTACCCCCAAGAAGATTCCTGGTACTCATTTCTGTTAGAGGCAGAGTCGACCACAGGGCCATAGTGCGGCTAGAAAGTGTAGGTTAATTGAAAAAAAAATCTATCACCTCACTAGTAATCGAAACCGCGACCTTCCGGCCTGTAGCATAATGCCTCAAACAAGTACACTATGGCGTGCATAATGAATAAGTTATCAATATTTCTGAACTTCAAAAATGTCTTTTTCTATAAACGTAAATAGGTAAATTTTTCCCTTTGCTTAACAAATTAAGCACTTGTGGGGGAGGGGGATGGATGTATACATCCACGTATTCTTGTTTGAGCTTTGTTGTCAGCTTCAAGGTCTGGCCGCTTTGTCCCCGGAGAAAGATACCCCCGCACCCATTCAGTAGGAGGCTGGATGAGCCTCAGGACCGGTCTGGATGACGTGAAGAACAGAAGAAAGCTGCCCCTACCTGGTTTCGAACACCTACCCCTCCGCCGTCCAGACCATAGCTAGTCGCTATACGGACTGATATTTCTCGGTTCCACGTCATTGTCTGCAGTTCATAAAAGAATGCGAATTTATGTTCGTAGTTCAGTGTCGAGGTTGCATATTTGGGTCGTGTTTCGCTTGATTTTCCGAAGTAATGCGGCGCGCTGGGAGCGGCGAAAAGTTTTACTCTCTTACAGTGTCTACCCTTAAGGCTGTAATTTGTCGTTCCTCTCCGCCTTCTAAGCGGAAACCGAGGCACTCACCACTGAACCAAGGCGAGGATCACATGCCACAATTTGCAGCACTACGTGGTATTATTACGAACATAACGCACGTACAGAGGTCTCCCCTTGTCATCTGTACAGGATACAGTCATATTTCCTGTCACTAACTTCCGCTCCTAGCTGATCACAGTAGCTCAAACACTGCGGTAGTTGGTTCGCATCCCACTCGAAGCATGGAAATCTGTGTGCGTTTATCCTATATTTATGTTTTTCTGCGTGTATGTAGAGGCCTTGCGACAGGCTGATCCCCCGCCCAAGGAGTTCTACAGTCTGTGAACATATTTAGAAAATGAAAGAAAACAAGGCACAACAAAGAGTTGTAGAGCCATTATATAAATAATAGAACTTCCGCTACTTATTGAACAATATGACTGTCTACAAGCACTGGCAATGCCATGACGTAAGCATTCCTCAGTGGCCTTGCATGCCACCAACCACTTCTCAGTGGCCCTGTCATATCACAACCACTTCTCAGTGGCCCTGCCATGTAACCATTTCTTAGTAGCCCTGTCATTTCATAACCAGTTCTCAATGGCCCTGCCATGCCATAGTCACATCTCAGTTTCGTCTTTCCATCTTTCTGTCCCTGAAAGCACAAGTGTGTCTGTGAAAATATTGAACATAAAGAGAAAAAATAGAGGGAAAGAAATTAAGTACAAGGTTTGGAGGAGCAAAAGGGGATGAAGTACGAGTTAAGAGGAGAGGAAAGTATGAGGATGAAGGAATAATAATAGAAAACGGGGAATGAAAGGAAAAGAAAGAGCTAATAGGAAGAAATTCAAAGGAAAATAAGACTGAAGAAGAAAATTATAATGAAGAAGAAAAAGAAGGAAGAATACGACAATAAGAAAGAGAAAAACTATCAACTGTCTTAGGTTAATTAATGGTATTTAAATTGGTATTACATTGGGAATTGTGTTTGTATTGTAATTGTAAGTATAATTATATTGTAATGGTATTCATTGTGTGTCGTATGTCACTCTTACTGTTGTGTACTTTTCTGTGCTGTGATCTGTTCGAGGGTCGCTGGTTATTTTGTGCGTTGTAGCTAATTGTATTACCACTATTAAACAAGAGAAACAAACTCCGTGGCCCGTAGTCCGCAAGCGAAATATACCGACAGAGCGACTGTCGCTTGTCGGCGAAGGTAATGCAACTTTAGCGGACAGGGGGTGTCGTGTGGTCAGCGCAACGGATCCCCATGGCCGATAACCTCGGTTTTCTACACCGGGGTACTATTACCGGATAAAACCCCATTTGCAGTCAAATAAATAATAATAATAATAATAATAATAATAANACTCAGCCTCGTGAGGATAACTGAGGAGCTATTTCAAGGAAATAGCGGCTCCGGCCTAGAAAACCGAAATTAATGGCAGTGGGGATTCATTGTGTTGACCACGCGACACCCTCTACCCGCTAAAGTTGGCACTAACTTCGCCGACAAGCGGCGGTCGCTCTGTCGGTAGAGTTCGCTTGCGGACTAGAACCACGGAGTTTGTTTTCTTATAGTAATAATAAAGAAGACTTCTTGCTGGTGCCTTGGGTGTGAAAAGGTGAAGATACGCATTCAAGAGTCAGCGAATATCGACGGAAAGAGATCTCAGTTCAGCATAACACATTGCAGTTTGGCACGCGGCTGTTACTGTGCGTTGCCCTAACGAGGGAGAGAGGGCCTGTTATACGCCGGTGTACAGATCGAAATATATGTGCAAGGCGGGAATATATTTTGAAAGATAGCAAATGAATGAAGGCTACATCCGTGACACAACGGGCATAAAGTTAACTGTTTCTCTAAATGGATGTGCAGCTCCTTCGGCAATTCGGGGTGCCTTGGAACAAGCGGCTGAGGAGACTTTGTATCTCGAGTGATGAAATAACAGAATGCTGGAGAAAACTGCGTGATGAGGAGCTTCACGATTTGTACTCTGCGCCAGATAAGGTTATGTTGATGAAATTGGTGGCAGTTATGCAGACATGAGCGAGACGAGAAATGGACTCACATAAATTGAGTGGCGAAACTTTGGGGTAAGATTCCGCTTGTGAGCTCGATGGTGTATCGCAATACAACGTTACTCTACAATTTCCTGTAATAAAATGTGTGAGTGTGGTACTTGTACTCTTCGCAAAGTGTAATTAGAATGATGAAGTCAAGAAGGATGAAATGGGCAGGGCACGTAGAACGAATGATGAGAAGAGGAATGCATATAGGATATTGGTGGAAAAGCCAGATGAAAAGAGTCACTAGGACAACCAAGACGTAAGGTGGTGTATAATATTGTAACATGTATATTCGTTGATAGGGAACAGTTTTGTAAACGCGAATACAGGCAAAAACAGAAGAGAAACTGTTTTCTATGAGGTCGGTGCCGAGGAAAAGCATGGAGATATAGAATTCTGTTGCCAAGCAACGCGGAGTAAACAAGCATCCACAAAATTGGGAGACGATGTTTTCTGTGGGGTCTGTGCAAAGGAGTTATCTTAAAGAAAAACGGCGCTACCGTTAAGCGTTCTCGGTAGAAAACACCCACGGAAATTTCGTAGAAGACAAGAAGATTCCATAGTGATATGAAGTGATAGTTTCTGTGCTGAGATCCGTTGCTAGGAGACGACTAGTGGAAACTGAGAATCCTAATGTGTGTGTAACGGTGAACTGTAAATTGTGGAAAACCGCGATAGCGCTGTACTTAAATGCGATTAGGAGAACCTGTAACCAAGGAGCTAGTAAATCCAATCATCCGAACTATAACCGGTCACTGTCGTCGCGGGTACCACCTTACATGTGACAATATTAAAATGGATCTTATAGGGATATAATGGAGTGGTATGGACTGGATTGATCTGGCTCAGGATAGGGACCAGTGGCGTGCTCTAGTCTTGTCCATAAAATGTTGGGAAATCCTTGAGTAACTGCAAAACTGGGAAGCTTTTCAAGAAGGGCATAGCCCCATGAAGTCAGTGTGTAGTATGGGTTCAGCTGGCTCAAGACAAGGTCCATTAACGGTCTGTAATGAACCTCCGGTTTACATGAAGCTGGAATTTGTTGGGAAGCTAGGTGACTGTTAACATCCCCTAAGTACTCTTGATCCATTAAATTGGTTACAATCGGGCATCCCTCAATGGCCCTACAGCCCTTTGGACCTTGTCCGCTTCCTCAGTTTCTTAATCATATATACAGTCAGTAGGACTCCTTGGGCGAGTGATCAGCTCGTCGCAAGGCCTCTACCTGTAGACAAACACAGAAAAACGCACACAAACATCCATGCCCTGAGTGGGATTCGAACCCACGATCCCGGCTTCCGAGCGAGCGAAGACAGTGCATGCCTTAGACCGCTCGGCTACCGTGACCGGCACAGAGACAACTTCACCTTACCTTTTTTCTAAATACGCTTAGTGGGGGTGGAGTCCAACTAGGTCCACTGGGCACGGGGGCCACTTATTGGCTTATTGTAGCCTGCCCCGGGTGAATATGATGATGGAGAATTTGGTGGAATAAAGATTGGCAGGGGAAACGGAAGTACTCGGAGAAAACCCGCCCCAGCGCCACTTTGTCCACTACAAATCCCACTTGGCCATAGCCCGGATCGAACCCGGGCCGCCGCGGTGGGAAGCCAGCAACTAACCGCTTAAGCTATGGCGCGGCCTTACTTTACCTTACTTTACCTTACCGTAATATTGAATAGGAACTGAAAAAGAATCACAAAATACACGTATGTTATAGCAATATCTTTGGTGGTTGGTTGAGACACTATGCTATAAGCCGGAAGGTCGCGGTTTCAAGTTCCGATGAGGTCATTGGATTTTTTCAATTGATCTAATCCTTCCGGTCGCACTATGGCCCTGGGGTTGACTCAGCCTCTAACAGAGATGAGTACCAGGAATTAATTAAATAATTTTCCTGGGGAGTAAAGCGCGGCCGGCGCGTAAGGCTGACAACCTCACCGCCATCTTTGAGCCGATTGTCTAGATAATGTGGGACCCTCAAAGTCTCACAGCCATATAGGTCTTCACGGCCTGGTACAGGGATAGCTTTACTTACTTACCTACTCCATATACTGACGATGTAGTTCGCCGAGGACCAACATCCTGTCCCATTTTCGTACTCGGCAACTGAATCATGCAAGAAGGCCGCAAACAGGGTAAGGCTATCTTCGAAATCTTCGAAATCTTCGAAGTACACAGCGTTACACACCACATTCTGCACATAAGCAATCTGCTTTAACATTTTGCAGCGTGACGTCAGCTCGCCGAGTTCCGGATGAGTTTCAGTACCACTGTTATGCCTAGACTTCTTTTTCTCTTCCTCCCCCACTTCGACTTCTGTTCGACAAACAGAAGATAGTCAAATAAATGCGAGCTAAAGCAAGCGCAACTACCCGACGAACCGGTTATTAAGAAACCATGCCTCCAGGGTTGAAAACCGAGAACAGCTTCAGCACTGAAAGTTTTGTTTGAAAGCAGAAATTCGTCATGGGGCTGCCTACAGATCGGCTCTTGAATTCGGATGTCTAAGAAGAGCCTTCTCTTCCCCCAGCATCTTCAGCTGAGGTCAGCACGCTACACGCGGGTCATATAACGCGTTTTGGTTTGGTAGTCTTCAAGCCGACAGTAGAACAGACCAGCAGTTCGGACTGTTTGCTTCTTAGGATGTTTGACAGATTCTGAGGCACGCAGTAGCGTAGTTGATTGAGGCAGTATGCTACAAGTCGGAAGGTCGCAGGTTCGATTCCTGACGAGGTCACTGAACTTTTCAATCGACCTAATCGTTCCAGTCGCACTATGGGCCCTGGGGTCGACTCAGCCTCTAAGAGAAACGAGTACCAGGGATCTTCTTGGGGAGCAAATGGCGGCCGGCGCGTAAAGCTGATAACCTCACCGGCATACGTGAGCTGATTGTATAGAAAATGTGGGAGCATCGACGTCTCGCAACCCTATGGGCCTTCACGGTCTCTTACAGGGATAAGCTTTGTCTTTTCATCTTTGACAGATTCTACAGGGTTCTGTCGATTGTGTATAAAAGGATTGCTGAGTTTTTGCACTTTGTCTATCGTCTGCTATTCTAAACACGCAAAAGAACACAACGTTTCGGAAAATAGATCTGTTTCCGTCCTCAAGTGAGGTGTTGGACACCGTTAGAAAGAGATAACCAGTGGGTGAAGTGTGTAGGTGCCCCCCCCCCATTCATGAACAAGCTATATCATTGCTGAAGCTCAAAGAGCAATCAGGATTACTGGGATTTGGGACTTCTTCTATTGTCCGGTATTCTTAAGAGTGAATTCGAGAACTGCTGTGGTTCAGTCGTTGTGAGCCGTTATTGCTAGAAACTGGTAGCGAGGCACGGAGACAGTTCGGAAACCCACAGAGAGGGGAACATCCGTTATTGGAAGCCGTTACCTTGCGACGACTGCCAACGACACAGCAGAATGAAAAGACTTGTTGCGTGTTGTAGTAAATTGTAGAGCGTGTGAATTAGCCACAGAGTCTTGTTCTGTGTTCAATAAATCCGATTATCAATGGAAAACCCGTCTATAATCACTCATACACGTGACAGCATTAATCACCAATATAGTGGTTACACGCATACAGGCACAAATTACTCTTCCATCTACTTCTTAACACGAAGAGAAGACAGCTCAGGAATCCGAAACATGAATATGAATAAAGTGCAGTGGATAAAGGGAAGTTGTCCCTTTCTTTTTCCCCTTTGGCACTACAGCCCCAGTGGGCCTAGGCCTACCTCCATGAACTTCTCCGTTCAATTCGGTTTTTATAGATCTTACACATTCGGTAGGACTCCTTGGGCGGGTGATCAGCTCGTCGCAAGGCCTCTACCTGTACACAAACACAGAAAAACGCACACAAACATCCATGCCCTGAGTGGGATTCGAACCTACGATCTCGGCTTCCGAGCGAGCGAAGACAGTGCATGCCTTAGACCGCTCGGCTACCGTGACCGGCAAGTTGTCCCTTTACTTAACTAATTAAGCACTAAGTCAAGAAGACGTATGGGGGAGTACGTGTATAGATCCATATTTTTCTTGACCTCGGCACTAGTTTGAGGTGAGTGGTCAGCTTCACGTCTCTGCCCTTTTACCCCGGGGGAAACAGTTCCTGTTATCCATCGGACAGGATGGAGCCAGTCTGGACGGTGTGGACATGAGAGTATTCTTAACAATACCGGGATTCGAACTCCGACTCCTTGGTGGTCCAGCGTGTTTAATGCTGAAGTTTGATGTAGACTGGATTCGGAAGACTAGGAAGAGGGCTCCAAAATGGGCTGTTATAGAAACCGTATTGTACCTTCATGCACCATAAAATGCTGGTAGTTCTTTGGCCAGCTGAGTGACAGTGACTTGCATGGAGTTAGGGACTTTAGGTCATATCCATTTGTTTATCTGTTTGATGAAGAGTAGATTCTAAAGGGTTCTGACAATGGTGTGTCACAGAATTACTGGGTTTTCGGGCTTTTCCATTGTCCGGTATTCTAAAAAATTATTTCAAAACATTCTCCAATAAATCCTATGCATTGGTTTTAATATACTTGATTTGTTGGATAAGTTTATTGCATTTCTATTTTCGTTTGTATCTTAGTTTCAGGTCTGCGCATAATTTATCACACTTTTCATTATATATTTTCCTCTTACCTCCCTTCGATAAAGCCTGGACGTAGGTATTTATATATATATCCCTCTCGTTGGTGCCTCCACCTTATCGTGGTGAGGGGGTTTGAGTATGCCAAGGACCCTGAGAGCTATACCAGCGGTAGCGTAGCTACTGGCAGGGCCTCCCTTGCTGGACAGGTCAAAGGGTAGGCATCAGACGAAGAGAGACACCAAAAACT